>NC_061122.1:225149357-225235304 GCF_002878395.1 Capsicum annuum | reverse complement strand
CTGTTTTATTTTTCATGGCCATTTGGGTGGACAAACGGGCGAAACAACTCGAATGGGACATTTTTGTGCCAAATCGATGTGATACAACAGCCCACGGTTTTGGCGGTGGTCCCAAGGTCCGAGCGTACTGTGGGTTGGAAATCATTTGGGACATGCTAGCGAGGTTGGGGATCATCCTAGTGTGGGCCATTTAATTTTTTGTCGCTATTTCGGTGGACAAACGGGCGAAAGGGCGGGAACAGCGTATTTTTGGGCCAAATCGGTGTGCTATAGCCCACGGTTTTGAGGGTGGGCCTGGGGTCCGGGTGTGCTGTCGGCTAAAAATTGACCGGGACGTGCCAGGGAGGTTGCGGATCATTCTAGTATGGTCCGTTTAATTTTTCGTGGCTATTTGGGTGGAAGAACCGGCGAAACGGCACTTACAGTGCATTCTCGGGACAAATCGATGTGCTATAGCCCACGGTTGTAGGGGAGGGCCCAGGGTGTGGGTATTTTATGGGTCAAAAATCCACCGAGGCATGCTAGGGAGGTTGGGATCATCCCAGTGTGGTCCGTTTGATTTTTCATTGCCATTTTGGTGGACAAACGGGTGAAACGGCGCAAACGGGGCATTTTCAGGCCAAATCGGTGTGCTACCCACGGTTTTGAGGGTGGGATCGAGGTTTGGGCGAGCTGTGGGTTAAAAATTAACTAAGGTGTGCCAGGGAGGTTGGGGATCATCCCAGAGTGGTCCGTTTAATTTTTTGTGGACATTTGGGGGGACAAATGGGCAAAACGGTGCGTACTGGGTAATTTCGAGCCAAGTCGGTGTGCAATAGCCTACGATTTTGGGGGTGGGCTCGTGATTCAGTTGTGATGTGGGATAAAAATCAACTTGGGCGTGCCAGGGAGGTTGAGGATCGTCCCAGTTTGGTTCATTTAATTTTTTGTGGCCATTTGGGTGGAGAAACGAGCAAAACGGCGCGAACGGGGCATTTTCGGGAAAAATTGGTGTGCTACAGCCCACAATTTTGGGGTGGGCCAAGGGTTCAGGCGCTCTGTCGGCCGAAAATCATCCGGGGCATGCCAGGGAGGTTGGGGATCATCCCAGTGTAGTCATTTTAATTTTTTCGTGGCCATTTGGGTGGACAAAGGGGTGAAACGGCGCGAACAGGGAATTTTTGGGCTCAATCGGTGTGCTATAACCCACGATTTTGAGGGTGGGCCCGAGAATCAAGCATGTTTTAGGCCAAAAATCGACCGGGGTATGCCAAGGTGTTTGGGGATCATCCTAGTACGGTTTGTTTAATTTTTTGTGGCCATTTAGGTGGACAAATGGGTAAAACGGTATGAACCGGGCATTTTTGGGCAAAATCGGAGGGCTATATCCCATGTTTTTGGGGGTAGGCTCGGGGTCCCAACGTGCTGCAGGATGAAAATCGATCGGGTTATGCCAGGGAGGTTGGGGATCGTCTCAGTTTGGTCTGTTTAATTTTTGTGGCCATTTGGGTAGACAAACGGTCAAAACGGCGCGAATGGGCCATTTTTGGGCAAAATTGGTGTACTATAGCCCACGGTTTTGGGGGTGAGACCAGTGTCCGGGTATGCTGGAGGCCAAAATACAACCGGGGAGTGCCAGCAAGTTGGGGAACATCCTAGTGTAGTCTATTTAATTTTTCGTGGCCATTAGGAAAGACAAACGGGCGAAATGATGTGAATGGGGAATTTTTGGACAAAATTGGTGTGCTATAGCCAATGATTTTTGGGGTTGGACCGGGGTTCGAGCATGCTGTGGGCCAAAAATAACTCGGGGTGCGTCAGAAAGGTTGTAGATTATCCCAGTGTGGTCCGCTTAATTTTTCGTAGCCATTTTGGTGGACGAACGGGTGAAATGGCACGGACGGGGCATTTTTTGGTCAAATCTGTGTGCTATAGCCCACGATTTCGGGGGTGGGCCCGGGGTGTGGGCATGCTGTCGGCCAAATATCGACCGGGTGTGCCAGGGAGGTTGGATATCCTCCAAGTATGGTCCGTTTAATTTTTCATGGCCATTTGGGTGAACAAACGGGTAAAACGGCTCGAACGGGGCATTTTTGGACCAAATGATGTGCTACAACAGCCCACGGTTTTGGGGGTGGGCCCGGGGTTCGGGCGTACTATGGGTCAAAAATCCACCGGGGCCTGCCAGGGAGGTTGGGGATCATCCCAGTGTGGGCCATTTAATTTTTCGTGGCCATTTGGGTGGACAAACAGGCGAAACGGCGCAAACAGGGCATTTTCGGGCTAAATCGGTGTGCTATAGCCTACGGTTTTAGGGGTGGGCCCAGGGTTTGGGTATTTTGTGGGCCGAAAATCTTCTGGGGCATGCCAAAGAGGTTAGGGATTGTCCCAGTGTGGTTTGTTTTATTTTTTGTTGCAATTTGGGTGGACAAATGGGCAAAACAGCGCAAACGAGGCATTTTTGGGCTAAATTGATGTGCTTTAGCCCACGGTTTCGCGGGTAGACCCGGGGTCTGGGCGTGCTGTAGGGCGAAAATCGATCGGGGCATGCCAGGAAGGTTGGCAATCAGCCCAGTGTGGTCCGTTTAATTCTTCATGGCCATTTGGGTGGACAAACGGGTGAAACGGTGCAAATAGAGCATTTTCGAGCCAACTCGATGTGCAATAGCCCACGATTTCGAGGTTGGGCCCGAGAATCAGGCGTGGTGTAGGCCAAAAATCGATCGGGGCATGCCAGGGAAGTAGGGGATCATCCCAAAAATCGACTGGGGTATGCCAAAGAGGTTGGGGATCATCCCAGTATGGTTTGTTTAATTATTCAATGCAATTTGGGTGGACAAATAGGCGAAATGGCACGAACGAGGCATTTTTAGGCCAAATCGATATGCTTTAGCCCACGATTTCAGGGGTAGGCTCGGGGTCTGGGCATACTGTAGGGAGAAAATCAACCGGGGCATGCCAGGGAGGTTGGGGATCATCCCAGTGTGGTCCATTTAATTTTTCATGGCTATTTGAGTGGACAAATGGGCAAAACGGCACAAACGGGGTATTTTCGGGCCAAATCGGTGTGCTATACCCTACGGTTTTGAGGATGGGCTCAGGGTCCGGGCGAGCTGTGGGCTAAAAATCAATCGGGGTGTACCAGGGAGGTTGGGGATTGTCCCAGTGGTCCGTTTAATTTTTTGCGAACATTTGGGTGGACAGATGGGCGAAACGGTACGAACGAGGCATTTTCGGGCCAAGTCAGTGTGCAATAGCCCATGGTTTTGGCGATGGGCCCGTGGTTCAGGCGTGATGTAGGCTGAAAATTGACCTGGGTGTGCCAGGGAGGTTGGGGATCGTTCCAGTATGGTTCGTTTAATTTTTTGTGACCATTTCAGTGGACAATCGAGCGAAACAACGTGAACGGGGTATTTTCTAGCCAAATTGGTGTACTATAGCCCACGGTTTCATGGGTGGGCCGGGGTCCGGGCTTGCTGCGGGCAAAAATTCGACCGGGGCTTGCTAGGGAGGTTGGGGATCGTCCTAGTGTGGTTCGTTTAATTTCTCATGGCCATTTAGGTGGACAAATGGGTGAAACATTGCGAACCGAGCATTCTCGGGCCAAATTGGAGTGCTATAGCCCATTTTTTTGGGGGTAGGCCCGGAGTTCGAGCGTGCTGTAGGCCGAAAATTGATCGGGGCATGACAGGGAGGTAACCAATCATCTTAGTTCGGTACTTTTAATTTTTTATGGCCATTTGGGTAGACAAACGGGCAAAACGACATGAACGAGGCATTTTTGGGCCAAATCGGTATGCTATAGCCCACGGTTTTAAGGGTGGGCCCGGTGTCCGAGCGTGTTGGGGGCCAAAAATAGACCGGGGTGTGCCTGGGAGTTGTAGAACATCCCAGTGTAGTCTATTTAATTTTTTGTGGCCATTAGGGAAGACAAACGGGCGAAACGACGCGAATAGGGCATTTTCAGGCTAAATTGGTGTGCTATAGCCCACGGTTTTAGGGGTGGGACCGGGGTTCGGGCATGTTGTGGGCATAATATAACCCGGGGAGCGCCAGGGAGGTGGTAGATCATCCCAGTGTGGTCCGTTTAATTTTTCATAGCCATTTTGGTGGATGAACGGCAAAAATGGCACGAATGGGGCATTTTTGGGCTAAATCAATTTGCTATAGCCCACGGTTTCCGGTGTGGGCCTAGGTTCTAGGCATGCTATGGGCCAAATATCGATCAGGTGTGCCAGCGAGGTTGGATATCGTCTAAGTATAGTCCATTTAATTTTTCATGGCCATTTGGGTGGACAAACGGACAAAACGGCGTGAATAGGGCATTTTGGGCCAAATCGGTGTGCTACAACAGCCCACAGTTTTGGGGTTGGGTCCAGGGTCCAAGTGTGCTGTCAGTCAAAAATCGACCGGGGCATACCAGCGAGGTTGGGGATCGTCCCAGTATGGGCTATTTAATTTTTCGTGGCCATTTCGGTGGACAAACGGGCGAAACGGCGCGAATAGGGCATTTTTTGGCTAAATCGGTGGGCTATAGCCCACGGTTTCGAGGGTGGGCCTGGGGTCCGGGCGTGCTGTCAGCCAAAAATTGATCGGGACGTGCCAGGGAGGTTGTGGATCATTCCAGTATGGTTCGTTTAATTTTTTGTGGCTATTTGGGTGGACAAACAGTCTAAACAGCGCAACCAGCGCATTTTCAGGCCAAATTGGTGTGCTATAGCCCACGGTTTTAGGGATGGGCGTAGATTGTTGGTATTTTGTGGGCCAAAAATTGACCGGGGCGTGCCAAGGAGGTTGCGGATCGTTCTAATGTGGTTTATTTAATTTTTCATTTCTATTTGGATGGACAAATGGGCGAAACATCGCAAACGAGGCATTTTTGGGCAAAATCGATGTGCTTTAGCCCACGGTTTTGGGGGTAGGCCCGGGGTCTGGGCGTGCTGTAGGGCGAAAATCGACCGAGGCATGCTAGGGAGGTTGGAGATTGTCCTAGTGTGCTCCGCTTAATTTTTCATGGCCATCTGGGTGTACAAACGGGCGAAACGGTGCAAACGGGGCATTTTCAAGCCAAATCGGTGTGCTATAGCCCACAGTTTTGAGGATGGTCTCGGGGTCCGGACGAGCTGTGGGCTAAAAATCAATCGGGGTGTACTAGGGAGGTTGAGGATTGTCCCAGAGTTGTCCGTTTAATTTTTTGTAGACATTTGGGTGGACAAACGGGCTAAACAGTGAGAACGAGGCATTTTCGGGACAAGTCGGTGTGCAATAGCCCATGGTTTGTGGCGTGGGCCCATTGTTCAAGCGTAATGTAGGCTGAAAATTGACCTAGTCGTGCCAGGGAGTTTGTGGATTGTCCCAGTATGGTTTGTTTAATTTTTCGTGACCATTTAGGTGGACAAACGGGTGAAATGATGTGAACGGGGTATTTTCTGGCCAAATTAGTGTACAATAGCCCACGGTATCGTGGGTGGGCCCGGGGTCCGGGCGTGCTGTGGGCCAAAAATCGATCGGGGCATGCTAAGGAGGTTGGGGATCATCCTAGTACGGTTCGTTTAATTTTTCATGGCCATTTAGGAGGAGAAACGGGTGAAACATTGCGAACCGAGCTTTTTCGGGCCAAATCGGAGTGCTATAGCCTATGTTTTTGGGGGTAGGCCCGGGGTTCGAGTGTGTTGTAGGCTGAATATCGATCGGGGTGTGCCAGGGTGGTTGAGGATCGTCTCAATTGGGTCTATTAAATTTTTTATGGCCGTTTGGGTAGACAAACGGGCAAAATGACGCGATTGAGGCATTTTCGGGCCAAATCGGTGTGCTATAGCCCACGATTTTGGGGGTGGGCCCAGTATTCGGGCGTGCTGGGGGCCAAAAATCGATCGGGGTGTACCAGGGAGTTGGAGAACATTCCAGTGTGGTCTGTTTAATTTTTTGTGGCCATTAGAGAGGACAAAGGGGTGAAACGACGCAAATAGGGAATTTTTGGGCTAAATTGGTGTGCTATAGCCCATGGTTTTGGGGGTGGGATCGGGGTTCGAGAATGCTATGGGCCAAAAAAAACCTGGGGCGCTCCAGGGAGGTTGTAGATCATCCCACTGTGGTTCGTTTAATTTTTGGTTGCTATTTTGGTGGACCAACGAGAGAAATGGCACGGATGGGGCATTTTTGGGCCAAATCAGTGTGCAATAGCCCACAATTTCAGGTGTGGGCCTGGGGTCTGGACATGCTATGGGCCAAATATTTACGGGATGTACCAGCGAGGTTGGATATCGTCCAAGTATGGTCCGTTTAATTTTTCATGGACATTTGGGTGGACAAACGGGCGAAACGATGCGTACAGGGCATTTTTGGGCCAAATTAGTGTGCTGCAACAGCCCACAGTTTTGGGGGTGGTTCCAGGGTCCGAGCGTGCTGTGGGTCAAAAATCGACCGAGGCATGCCAGCGAGGTTGGGGATTGTTCCAGTATGGGTTTTTAAATTTTTCATGGACATTTCGGTGGACAAACGAGCGAAACGGCATGAACAGGGCATTTTAGGGCTAAATCGGTGTGCTATAGCCCACGGTTTCGAGGGTGGCCCTAGGGTCCGGGCGTGCTGTCGGCCAAAAATTGATCAGGGGCGTTCCAGGGAGGTTGCGAATCATTCCTGTATGGTTCATTTATTTTTTCGTGCCTTTTTGGGTGGACAAACAGGCGAAACGGCGAGAACGACATATTTTCGGGCTAAATCGGTGTCCTATAGCCCACGATTTTAGGGGTGGGCCCAGGGTATGGGTATTTTGCGGGCCAAAAATAGATCGAGGCATGCCAGGGAGGTTGGGGATCGTCCCAATGTGTTTCGTTTAATTTTTCATGGCTATTTGGGTGGATAAACGGGCAAAACGGCGCAAATGGGGCATTTTCAAGCCAATTCGGTGTGCTATAACCTACGGTTTTGAGGGTGGGCTCGGGGTCCGAATGAGCTGTGGGTTAAAAATCCACTAAGGTGTGCCAGGGAGATTAGAAATCATCCTAGAGTGGTCCGTTTAATTTTTTGTGGACATTTGGGTGGAAAAATGGGCGAAACGGGATGAACGGGGCATTTTCGAGCCAAGTCGGTGTGTAATAGCCCAAATTTTTAGGGGAGGGCCCGTGATTCAATCATGATGTAGGCTAAAAATCGACCTGGGCATGCCAGGGAGGTTGAGGAACATCCCAGTTTGGTTCGTTTAATTTTTTGTGGCCATTTGGGTGGACAAACGAGCGAAACGGCGCGAACAGGGCATTTTTGGGCCAAATTGGTGTGCTACAGCCCACGATTTTGGGGGTGGGCCCGGGGTGTGGGCGCGCTGTGGGCTAAAAATCGACCGAGGCATGCCAGGGAGGTTGGGGATCATCCAAGTATGGTCCGTTTAATTTTTTGTGGCCATTTGGGTAGACAAATGAGAGAAACGACGTGAACAACATATTTTGGGGCCAAATAGGTGTGCCATTTCCCACGGTTTTGGGGGTTGGCTTGGGGTCCAGGTGTGCTGTAGGACAAAAATTGTTCGGGGTGTGCTAGGCAGGTTGGGGATCATCCTAGTGTGGTCATTTTAATTTATTCGTGGCCATTTGGGTGGACAAAGGGGCAAAACGGCACGAACAGGGAATTTTCGGGTCCCAGCGTGCTGTCGGCTGAAAATCAACCGAGGCATGCCAGGGATATTGGGGATTATTCAAGTGTGGTTTGTTTAATTTTTCGTGACCATTTGGGTGGACAAACGAGCGAAATGGCGGGAACGTGGCATTTTTGGGCCAAATCGGTGTGCTATAGCCCATGATTTCGAGGGTGGGCTCGGGAATCAGGCGTGGTTTAGGCCAAAAATCGACCGAGGCATGCCAGGGTGCTTGGGGATCATCCCCGTGTGGTTCGTTTAATTTTTTGTGGCCATTTATGTGGACAAACGGGTGAAACGGTGCAAACCGAGCATTTTTAGGTAAAATTGGAGGGCTATAGTCTATGTTTTTGGGGGTAGGCCCAGGGTCCGAGCGTGCTGCAGGCTGAAAATTGATTGGGGTGTGCTATGGAGGTTGGGGATCATCTCAGTTCAGTCTGTTTAATTTTGTGTGGCCATTTGGGTAGACAAATGGGCAAAACGGCGCGAACGGGGCATTTTCGAGACAAATCGATGTACTATAGACTATAGTTTCGGGGGTGAGTCCAGTGTCCAGGCATGCTGGGGGCCAAAATACAACCGGGGTGTGCCAGCAAATTGGGGAATATCCCAGTGTAGTTTGTTTAATTTTTCGTGGCTTTTAGAGTGGATAAATGGGCGAAACGATGTGAATAGGGCATTTTCGGGCTAAATTGGTGCACTATAGCCCACGATTTTGGGGGTGGGACCGGAGTTCGAGCGTGCTGTGAGCGAAAAATAACCCGGGATGCGTTAGAGAGGTTGTAGATCGTCCCAGTGTGGTCCGTTTAATTTTCCGTAGCCATTGTGGTGGACGAATGGGTGAAATGGCATGGACGGGGCATTTTTGGGACAAATCTGTGTGCTATAGCCTACGGTTTTGAGGGTGGGCCCGGAGTCTGGGCGTGCTGTGGGCCAAATATCGACCGGGTGTGCCAGGGAGGTTGGATATCCTCCAAGTATGGTCCGTTTAATTTTTCATGGCCAATTGGGTGGACAAACAGGCGAAACGGCTCAAACGGGGCATTTTTGTGCCAAATCGATGTGATACAACAGCCCACAGTTTTGGCGGTGGTCCCGAGGTCCGGGCGTACTGTGGGTTGAAAATCGATCGGGACATGCTAGGGAGGTTGGGGACCGTCCAAGTTTGGGCCATTTAATTTTTCGTGGCCATTTCAGTGGACAAACGGATGAAATGGTACGAACAACATATTTTTGGGCCAAATCGATGTGCTATAGCCCATGGTTTTGAGGGTGGGCCTGGGGTACGGGCGTGCTGTTGGCCAAAAATTGACCGGGACATGCTAAGGAGGTTGTGGATCATTCCAGTATGGTCCATTTAATTTTTTGTGGCTATTTGGAAGGACAAACAGGCAAAACGGCACGGACGGTGCATTTTTGGGCCAAATCGGTGTGCTATAGCCAACGGTTGTAGGGGTGGGCCTAGGGTGTGGGTGTTTTGTTGGCCAAAAATCCACCGGGGCATGCTAGGGAGGTTGGGGATCGTTCTAGTGTGGTCCGTTTAAGTTTTCATGGCCATTTTGGTGGACAAACGGGTGAAACAGCATAAACGGGGCATTTTCAGGCCAAATCAGTGTGCTACCCATGATTTTGAGGGTGGGCTCAAGGTTCGGGAGAGGTGTGGGTTAAAAATCAACTGAGGTGTGCCAGGGAGGTTGGGAATCATTCCAGAGTGGTCCGTTTAATTTTTTGTGGACATTTGGGTGGACAAACGGGCAAAACGGTGCAAACTGGGCATTTTCAGGCCAAGTCGGTGTGCAATAGCCCATGGTTTTGGGGGTGGGCCCGTGATTCAGTTGTGATGTGGGCTAAAAATCGACTTGGGTGTGCCAGGGAGGTTGAGGATCATCCCAGTTTGGTTCGTTTAATTTTTTGTGGCCATTTGGGTGGAGAAACGAGCGAAACGGCGCGAAAGGGGCATTTTCAGGAAAAATTGGTGTGCTACAGCCCACGGTTTTGGGGGTGGGCCCGGGGTTCGGGTGCGCTGTAGGCCAAAAATCGTCCAGGGCATGCCAGGGAGGTTGGCGATCAGCCCAGTCTAGTCATTTTAATTTTTTTCGTGGCCATTTGGGTGGACAAAGGGGCGAAACGGCGCGAACGGGGAATTTTTGGGCCAAATCGGTGTGCTATAACCCACGATTTCGGGGTCGGCCGGGGATCCAGGCATGCTGTCGGCTAAAAATTAACCGGGGCATGCTAGGGAGGTTGAGGATTGTTCTAGTGTGGTCCGTTTAATTTTTCGTGGCCATTTGGGTGGACAAACGTGCGAAACGGCGGGAACGGGATATTTTTTGGGCCAAATCGGTGTGCTATAGCCCACGATTTTGAGGGTGGGCCTGGGAATCAGGCATGGTTTGGGCCAAAATCGACTGGGGTATGCCAGGGTGTTTGGGGATGTCCCAGTACGGTTCGTTTAATTTTTTGTGGCCATTTAGGTGGAGAAATGGGTGAAACGGTATGAACCGGGCATTTTTGGGCAAAATCGGAGGGCTATAGCCCATGTTTTTGGGGGTAGGCCCGGGGTCCCTGCATGTTGCAGGATAAAAATTGATTGGGGTATGCTAGGGAGGTTGGGGATCGTCTCAGTTTGGTCTATTTAATTTTTGTGTCCATTTGCGAAGACAAACGGACAAAACGGCGCGAATGGGGCATTTTCGGGCCAAATTGATGTACTATAGCCCACGGTTTCGGGGGTGGGACCAGTGTCCAGGTATGCTGGGGCCCAAAATACAACCAGGGTGTGCCAGCAAGTTGGGGACAATCCCAGTGTAGTCTGATTAATTTTTTGTGGCCATTAGGGAGGACAAACGGGCGAAATGACGCGAATGGGGAATTTTTGGACTAAATTGGTGTGCTATAGCCCATGATTTTGGTGGTGGGACCGGGGTTCGGGTGTGCTGTGGGCCAAAAATAACTCGAGGCATGTCAGAAAGGTTGTAGATCGTCCCAGTGTGGTCCGCTTAATTTTTCGTAGCCATTTTGGTAGACGAACGGGTGAAATGGCACGAACGGGGCATTTTTGGGTCAAATCTGTGTGCTATAGCCCACGGTTTCGGGGATCGTGGGCGGACCCATGGTCTGGGCATGCTGTGGGCCAAATATCGACCGGGTGTACCACGGAGGTTGGATATCGTCCAAGTATAGTTCGTTTAATTTTTCATGGCCATTTGGGTGGACAAACGGGCAAAATAGCTCGAATAGGGTATTTTTGGGCCAAATGATGTGCTACAACAGCCTACGGTTTTGGGGGTGGGCCTAGGGTTCGGGCGTACTGTGGGTCAAAAATCAACCGAGGCCTACCAGGGAGGTTGGTGATCGTCCCAGTATGGGCCGTTTAATTTTTTATGGCCATTCGGGTGGACAAACGGACAAAACGGCGCGAACAGGGCATTTTTGGGCCAAATTGGTGTGCTATAGCCCACGATTTTAGGGGTGGGCCCGGGGTTTGGGTATTTTGTGGGCCAAAATTCATCTTGCGCATGCCAAAGAGGTTGGGGATCATACCAGTGTGGTTTGTTTAATTTTTCGTTCCAATTTGGGTGGACAAATGGGCCAAACAGCACAAACGAGGCATTTTTTGGCTAAATCGATGTGCTTTAGCCCACGGTTTCGGGGGTAGGCCCGGGGTCTGGGCGTGCTGTAGGGCAAAAATCGATCGGGGTATGCCAGGGAGGTTGGGGATCATCCCAGTGTGGTCTGTTTAATTCTTCATGGCCATTTGGGTGGACAAACGGGCGAAACGATGGAAATGGGGTATTTTCGGGCCAAATCGGTGTGCTATAGCCCACGGTTTTGAGGATAGGCTCGGGGTTCGGGCGAGCTGTGGGTTAAAAATTGATCGGGGTATGCCAGGGAGGTTGGGGATCATCCCAGAGTAGTCCGTTTAATTTTTTGTGGACATTTGGGTGGACAAACGGGTTAAGCAGTGCGAACGTGAAATTTTTGAGCTAATTCGGTGTGCAATAACCCACGGTTTTAGGGGTGGGCCCGTGGTTCAGGTGTGATGTGGGCTAAAAATCGACCTGGGCGTGCCAGGAAGGTTGAGGATCATCTCAGTTTAGTCCGTTTAATTTTTTGTAGCTATTTGGATGGACAAATGGGTGAGACAGCGCAAACGGGTCATTTTCGGGCCAAATTGGTGTGCCACAACCCACGGTTTCGAGGGTGGGCCTGGGGTTCAGGCGCGCTATGGGCCGAAAATCAACCAGGGCATTTCAGGGAGGTTGGGGATCATCTAAGTATGGTCCATTTAATTTTTCATGGCCATTTGGGTGGATAAATCGAAGAAACAGCGTGCAATTGCCCACGGTTTTGGGGGTTGGCCTGCTGTCCAGGTGTGCTGTCGGCCGAAAATCGTTTGGGGCATGCCAGGGAGGTTAGGGATCATCCCAGTATGGTCTTTTTAATTTTTTCGTGGCTATTTGGGTGGATAAAGGAGCAAAAGGAAGCGAACGAGGCATTTTCAGGCCAAATTGGTGTGCTATAGCCCACGGTTTTGGGGGTGGACCAGTGGTCCAAGCGTGCTGTTGGCTGAAAATCAAACGGGGCATGCCAGGGAGGTTCGGGATCGTTCCAGTGTGGTCCATTAAATTTTTCGTGGCCATTTGGGTGGACAAACGGGCAAAACGGCGCGAACGGGGCATTTTCGAGGCAAATCGATGTGCTATAGCCCACGATTTCAAGGGTGGGCCTAGGAATCAGGCGTGGTGTAGGCAAAAATTGACCGGGGCATGCTAGGTAGGTTTGCTTAATTTTTTGTGGCTACTTGGGTGGACAAACGGGCGAAATAGCATGAACGAGGCATTTTCTGGCCAAATTGGTGTGTTATAGCCCATAGTTTCGGGGGTGGGCCTGGGGTTCGGGCGTGTTGTCGGCTAGAAATTGATCGGGGCATGCCAGGGAGGTAAAGGATCATTCCACTATGGTCCATTTAATATTTTGTGGATATTTAGGTGGACAAACGGGCGTAACGGCGCGAACGAGGCATTTTCGGGCCAAATCGATGTGCTTTATCCCATGATTTTAAGGGGTAGGCCTAGGTTCCGGGCGTGCTGTAGGCCAAAAATCAACCGAGGCGTGCTAGGGAGGTTGGGGATCATCCCAATATGGGCCGTTTAATTTTTCATGGCTAGTTGGGTGGACAAACGGGTGGAATGGCACGAACGGGGCATTTTCAGGCCAAATCGGTGTGCTATAGCCTACAGTTTTTGTGGTAGGCCCAGGGTTCGGGTGAGTCGTGGGCTAAAAATCAACCAGGGAGTGCCAGGGAGGTTGGGGATCATCCTAATGTGGTCCGTTTAATTTTTTATGGCAATTTACATGGACAAACGGGTAAAACGGCACGAATGGGGCATTTTAAGGCCAAATCGGTATGGTACAGCCCACGATTTTAGGGGTGGGATCGGGGTTCGGGCGTACTGTGGGCCAAAATTTGATCGGGGCATGCCAGGGAGGTTAGGGATCATCCAAGTATGGTCAGTTTAATTTTTCCTGGCCATTTGGGAGGACAAAAGGGAGAAACGGCATGCACGGCGTATTTTCGGCCCAAATAGGTGTGCTATTGCCCATGATTTTGGGGATTGGCCTGAGGTCCAGCCGTGCTATGGGGCTAAAATCATTCGGGGCATGCCAGGGAGGTTGGGGATCATCCCAGTATGGTTATTTTAATTTTTTCGTGGCTATTTGAGTGGACAAAGGGGCGAAACGGCGCGAATAGGGCATTTTTGGGCCAAATCGGTGTTCTATAGCCTACATTTTCAGGTGTGGGCTAGCGGTGCGGGCGTGCTATCGGCCAAAAATATCCAGAGGCGTGCCAGGGAGGTTGAGGATCATCCCTGTGTGGTCCGTTTAATTTTTCATGGCTATTTGGGTGGACAAACGGGCGAAACGGCGCAAATGGGGCATTTTTGGACCAAATCGATGTGCTATAGCACACGGTTTCGAGGATAGGCTCGGGGTCCGGGCAAGCTGTGTGTTAAAAATCAATTGAGGTATGCCAGTGAGGTTGGGGATCGTCCCAGAGTAGTTCGTTTAATTTTTTGTGGATATTTGGGTGGACAAACGTGCTAAATGGTGCCAATAGGGCATTTTCGGGCCAAGTCGGTGTGCAATAACCCATGATTTTGGGGGTGGACCCATGGTTCAGGTGTGGTGTGGGCTAAAAATTGACCTGGGCATGCTAGGGCGGTTAAGGATCATCCCAGTTTAGTCATTTTAATTTTTTATATCCATTTGGGAGGACAAACGAGCGAGACAGCACGAACGGGGCATTTTCAGGCCAAATCGGTGTGCTACAACCCACGATTTCGGGGGTGGGATCGAGGTTCAGGCGCGTTGTGGGCCAAAAATTGGCCAGGGCATTTCAGGGAGGTTGGGGATCATCCAACTATGGTCCATTTAATTTTTCATGGCCATTTGGGTGGACAAATCGGAGAAACAGCGTGAACGGCGCATTTTTGGGCCAAATCGATGTGCTATTGCCCACGGTTTTAGGGGTTGGCCTGGGGTCCAGGCGTGTTGTGGGCCAAAAATCGTCTGGCGCGTGCCAGGAAGGTTGGGGATCATCCCTGTGTGGTCATTTTAATTTTTTTGTGGCCATTTGGGTGGACAAATGAGCGAAACCAAGCGAACGGGGCATTTTCAGGCCAAGTCGGTGTGCTATAGCCCACGGTTTTGGGGGTGGACCAGGGGTCCAGGCGTGCTATTGACCAAAAATCGATCGGGGCGTGACAGGGAGGTTGGGGATTGTTTCAGTGTGGTCTGTTTTATTTGTCGTGGCCATTTGGGTGGTCAAACTGGCGAAATGGCGCGAATGAGGCATTTTCGAGCCAAATCAGTGTGCTATAGCTTACGATTTCGAGGGTGGGCCCGAGAATCAGGCATGGTGTGGGCCGAAAATTGAGCGAGGCATGCTAGGGAGGTAGGGGATCATCCCAGTGTAGTTTGTTTAATTTTTCGTGGCCATTTGGGTGGACAAACGGGCTAAATATCATGAAGGAGGCATTTTCCGGCCAAATCGGTGTGCTATAGCCCATGGTTTCGGGGGTAGGCCTAGGGTCCAAGCATGTTATCGGCCAAAAATTGATCGGGGCATGCCAGGGATGTAAAGGATCATTCCACTGTGGTCGTTTTAATATTTTATGGACATTTAGGTGGACAAACGGGCGAAACGGCACGAACAAGTCATTTTTGGGCCAAATTTATGTGCTTTAGCCTATAATTTATGGGGTAGGCCTGGGGTCCGTGCGTGCTGTAGGCCAAAAATCGACCGAGGCATGCCAGGAGGTTGGGGATCATCCCCTTGTGGTCTATTTAATTTTTCATGGCAATTTACATGGACAAACAGGTAAAACGGCATGAACGGGGCATTTTTGGGCCAAATCAGTGTGCTACAGCCCACGGTTTTGGGGGTGGGCTCAGGGTTCGGGTGTACTGTAGGCCAAAAATCGATCGGGGCATGCCAGAGAGGTTGGAGATCGTCCAAGTATGGTCCGTTTAATTTTTTGTGGCCATTTGGGTAGACAAATCAGAAAAACGTCGTGAGCGGCGCATTTTTGGGCCAAATCGGTGTGCTATTACCTATGGTTTTAGGGGTTGGCCTGTGGTCCAGGCATGCTGTGGGCTGAAAAT
The DNA here is from genome assembly GCF_002878395.1 of Capsicum annuum. Lineage (NCBI taxonomy): Eukaryota > Viridiplantae > Streptophyta > Magnoliopsida > Solanales > Solanaceae > Capsicum > Capsicum annuum. The sequence goes on along the minus strand of NC_061122.1, from coordinate 225,220,027 downwards.
CGTCTGAGGCGTGCCAGCCAGGTTGGGGATCATCCCTGTCTGGTCATTTTAATTTTTTCATGGCCATTTGGGTGGACAAAGGAGGAAAACGAAGCGAAAGGGGCATTTTCAGGAGAAATCGGTGTGCTATAGCCCACGGTTTCGGGGGTGGACCAGGGGTCCAGGCGTGCTGTCAACCAAAAATCGATCGGGGCGTGACAGGGAGGTTGGGGATCATTCCAGTGTGGTCCGTTTAATTTGTCGTGGCCATTTGGGTGGGCAAACAGGCGAAACGGCATGAACAGTGCATTTTCGAGCCAAATCTATGTGCTATAGCCTACGATTTTGAGGGTGGGCTCGGGAATCAGGCATGGTGTAGGCCGAAAATTGAGCGGGGCATGCCAGGGAGGTAGGGGATCATCCCAGTGTGGTTTGTTTAATTTTTCGTGGCCATTTGGGTGGACAAACAGGCCAAATAGCGTTAATGAGGCATTTTTCGGCCAAATCGGTGTGCTATAGCCCATGGTTTCGGGGGTGGGCCTGGGGTCCGAGCATGTTGTTGGCCGAAAATTGATTAGGGCGTGCCAGGGAGGTAAAGGAGCATTCCACTGTGGTCCGTTTAATATTTTATGGACATTTGGGTGGACAAACGGGTAAAACAGCACGAACGAGGCATTTTTGGGCCAAATCGGTGTGCTACAGCCTATGGTTTTGTGGGTGGGCTCGGGTTTTGGGTGTACTGTGGGCTAAAAATTGACCGGGGCATGCCAGGGAGGATGGGGATCGTCCAAGTATGGTCCGTTTAATTTTTTGTGGCCATTTGGCTGGACAAAAGGGAGAAACGGCGCGAACGACACATTTTCGGGCCAAATCGGTGTGCTATTGCCCATGGTTTTGGGGATTGGCCCGAGGTCCAGGCGTGCTGTGGGTCGAAAATTGTCTGGGGCATGCCAGGGAGGTTGGGGATCATCCCAGTGTGGTCCAAATTTGTGTGCTATAGCCCACAGTTTTGGGGGTGGGCTGGGGGTCCGAGCGTGCTATCGGTCAAAAATTGATCAGGTCGTGCCGGGGAGGTTGGGGATCATTCCAGTGTGGTTCGTTTAATTTTTTGTGGCAATTTGGATGGACAAACGGGAGAAACGGCATGAACGGGGCATTTTCAAGCAAAATTGGTGTTCTATAGCCCACGGTTTTAGGGGTGGTCCCAGGGTTAGGGCGTGTTGTGGGCCAAAAATCTACCGAGGTGTGTCACAGAGATTGGAGATCATCCCAGTGTGGTTTGTTTAATTTTTCGTGGCCATTTGGGTGGACAAACGGGCAAAATAGCATGCAAAAGGCATTTTTCGGCCAAATCGATGTTCTTTAGCCCATGGTTTCGAGGGTAGGCCCTGGGTCTGGGCGTGCTGTAGGCCAAAAATTGACCGGGGCTTGCCAGGTAGGTTGGGGATCATCCCAGTGTGGTCCGTCTAATTTTTCATGGCCATTTGGGTGGATAAACGGGCGAAACACTGTGGAGGGGCATTTTTAAGCCAAATCGGTGTGCTATAGCCCACGATTTTGGGGGTGGGCCCAGGGTACGGGCGAGCTGTGGTCCAAAAATCGAATGGGGTGTGCCAGGGAGGTTGGGGATCATCCTAGAGTGGTCCGTTTAATTTTTTGTGGACATTTGGGTGGGCAAACGGGCAAAACGGTGCGAACTAGGCATTTTCAGGCCAAGTCGGTGTGCAATAGCCCACGATTTTGGGGTGGGCCTGATGTCTAGGCGTGATGGGGGATAAAAATCTACCTGGGTGTGCCAGGGAGGTTGGGGATCATCCCAGTGTGGTTCGTTTAATTTTTCGTTACCATTTGGGTGAAAAACGGGCAATATAACGCGAACGGGGCATTTTTTAGCCAAATTGGTGTCCTATAGCCCATGTTTTTTAGGGTGAGCCGGGGTTTTTGGGCGTGTTCTATTTCAAAAATTGATTGGGGTGTGCCAGGAAGTTTTGGGATTATCTCAGTATGGTCCGTTTAATTTTTTTCGTGTCCATTTGGGAGGACAAACGCATGAAACGGCACAAATTGGGCATTTTCGGACTAAATCGGTGTGCTATAGCCCAAGGTTTTGGGGATGGACCCAGGGTTCGGGCGTCCTGTAGGTCAAAAATTTGATCGGGCTATGCTAGGGAGGTTTGGGATAGTCCCAGTGTGGTCCGTTTTATTTTTTGTGGCCATTTTGGTGGACAAACGGGTGAAACGGCGCAGACGGGGCATTTTTGGGCCAAATCGGTGTGCTATAGCCCACGGTTTCAGGAGTGGACTGGGGGTCTGGGTATGCTGTGGGCCAAAAATCGATCGGGGCATGTCAGGTAGGTTGGGGATCATCCCAGTGTGGTCCATTTAATATTTCTTGGCCATTTAGGTGAGCAAACGGGCGAAACAATGCGAACGGGGCCTTTGCGGGCCGTACAGGTGTTCTATAGCCCACCGTTTCGGGGGTGGGCCCGGCGTTCAGGTATGGTGTGGGCCAAAAATCGACCAAAGCATGCTAGAGAGGTTGGGGATCATCTAAGTATGGTCTGTTTAATTTTTCGTGGCCATTTGGGTGGATAAACGGGTGAAACGACATGAACAGCGCATTTTTGGGGCAAATTGGTGTGCTATTGGCCCTGGTTTTAGGGGTTGGCCCGAGGCCCAGGCGTGCCAGAGAGGTTGGAGATTATCCCATTGCGGTTTGTTTATTTTTTTGAGGCCATTTGGGTGGACAAACGGGCAAAACGGTGCGAATGAGGCATTTTCTAGCCAAATTGATGTGCTTTAGCCCATGGTTTCATGGGTAAACCAGGGATCCGGGCGTGCTGTATGCCAAAAATCGACTAGGGCATGCCAGGGAGGTTGGGTATCATCCCAGTGTAGTCTGTTTAATTTTTCATGGCCATTTGGGTGAACAAACGGGCGAAACAGCGTGAACAGGCATTTTCAAGCAAAATTGGTGTGCTATAGCTCACGGTTTTGGGGGTGGACCTAGGGTCCGGGCGAACTGTGGGCCAAAAATTGATCGGGGTATGCCAGGGAGGTTGGGGATCGTCCCAATGTGGTCTTTTTAATTTTTCGTGGCTATTTGGGTGGATAAAGGGGCGAAACGGTGCGAATGGGACATTTTTGGGCCTAATCGGTGTGCTATATTCCACAGTTTCAGGGTTGGCCAGGGGTCCGGGTGAGCTGTGGGCTGAAAATCGACTAGGGCATGCCAGGGATGTTGGGGATAGTCCCAGTGTGGGCCGTTTAATTTTTCGTGGCCATTCGGGTGGACAAACGGGCAAAATGGCACGAACGGGGCATTTTTGGGACAAATTGGTGTGTTATAGCCCACGGTTTCGGGGGTGGGCTCGGGGTTTGGGTATACTGTTGGCCGAAAATCAACCGGGGCATGCCAGGAAGGTTGGGGATTATCCCAGTATGGCCTGTTTAAATTTTTTTGGCCATTTGGGTTGACAAACACGCGAAACAATACGAACGGGGCATTTTCTGGCAAAATCAGTGTGCTATAGCCCACGATTTTTGGGGTGGGCCTTGGGTACGGGTGTGCTGTAGGCCGAAAATAGACCCCGGTATGCCAGGGAGGTTGGGGATCATCCCAGTGTGGTTCGTTTAATTTTTTGTGGCCATTTTGGTGGACAAACGAGCAAAATAGCACGGATGGGCCATTTTTTGGCCATATCAGTGTGCTATAGCCTACGGTTTTGGGGGTGGGCCCAGGGTCTGGGTGTGTCGTGGGCAAAAAATTGACCGGGGCATGCTAGGAAGGTTGGGGATCGTCCCAGTGTAGTCTGTTTAATTTTTTGTGGAAATTTAGGTGGGCAAATGGGTGAAACGACGCGAACGGGGCCTTTATGCCAGGGAGGTTGGGGATCGTCCAAATGTGGTCCGTTTAATATTTCGTGGCAATTTGGGTGGACAAATGGTAGAAACGGCGAGAATGGTGCAATTTCGGGCCAAATCAGTGTGCTATTGCCCACGTTTTTGGGGGTTGGCCCGGGGTCCGACGTGCTGTGGATCAAAAATTATCTGGGACGTTCCAGGGAGGTTAGCGATCATCCTAGTGTGGTTCGTTTAATTTTTTTATGGCCATTGGGTGGACAAAGGGGGTAATGGCGCGAACGGGGCATTTTCGATCCCAATCGGTGTGGTATTGCCCACGGTTTTAGATGTTGGCTCGAGGTCCGGGTGTGCTGTGGGCGAAAAATTAACCGGGGCATTCCAGGAATGTTGGGGATCATCCCAGTGTGGGCCGTTTAATTTTTCATGGCAATTTGGGTGGACAAACGGGCAAAACGGTGCGAACGGGGCATTTTTGCTCCAAATCGGTGTGCTATAGGACAAATGGGCAAACCGGCGCGAACGGGGCATTTTTAGGCCAAATCGGTGTGCTATAGCCCACGGTTTTGGGGGTAGGCCAGGGTTGCGGGTGTGCTATCAAATAAAAATCGACTGGGGCGTGCCAGCGAGGTTGGGGAACGTCCCAGTGTGGGCCGTTTAATTTTTATGGCCATTTGGGTGGACAAATGGGTGAAACGATGCAAACGGGGAATTTTCGAGCCAAATTAGTATGCTATAGTCCACGGTTTCGGGGGTAGGCCTGGGATCTGGGTGTGTTGTGGGCCAAAAATCAATCGGGATATGCCAGAAAGATTGGGGATTGTCCCAGTGTAGTCCATTTAATTTTTCATGGCCATTTGGGTGGACAAACAGGTGAAACGGCGTGAACGGCGCATTTTTCGGCCAAGTTTGTATGCAATAGCCCTCGGTTTTGGGGGTGGACCCGAGGTCCGAGCGTGATGTGTGCTGAAAATCAACTTAGGCATGCTAGGGAGGTTCGGGATCATCCCAGTGTAGTTCATTTATTTTTTTGTGGCAATTTTGGTGGACAAACGGGCGAAACGGCGCGGACTGGGCATTTTTGGGCCAAATCGGTGTGTTATAGCCCACGGTTTTGGGGGTGGTCTCGGGGGTTTGGGCGTGATGTGGGCAAACGGGCGAAACGGTGCAAACGGGGAATTTTTGAGCTAAATCTGTGTGCTATAGCCCATGGTTTCGGGGGTAGGCTCGGGCTCCGGGCGTGCTGTAGGTCAAAAATCAACTGGCACATGCCAGAGAGGTTGGGGTTATCCCAGTTTGATCTGTTTAATTTTTCGTGTCCATTTGGCTAGACAAACAGGCAAAACGATGCAAATGAAGCATTTCGTGCCAAATCGGTGTACTATAGCCCATTGTTTTGGAGGTGGGCCCGGGGACCGGGCGTGCTGTGTGCAAAAAATTGATCGGGGCTTGCCAGGGAAGTTGGGATCATTCTAGTGTGGTCCGTCTAATTTTTTCATGGCTATTTTGGTGGACAAACGGGCGAAACGGCACGGACAGTGCATTTTTAGGCCAAATTGGTGTGCCATAGACCACGGTTTTGGGGGGTGGGCCCAAGGTCAGGGCCTGATGTGGGTAAGAATCGACCGAGGCATGCCAGGGAGGTTGGAGATAGTCCCAATATGGTCTGTTTAATTTTTCGTGGCCATTTGGGTGGACAAATGGGCGAAACAGCGTGGACGGGGCATTTTTGGGCCAAAGCTGTGTGCTGTAGCCCACGGTTTTGGAGGTGGGCTCGTGTTCGGGGTTCGGGTGTGCTGTGAGCCAAAAATCGATCGGGGCATGTCAGGGAGGTTGGGATCATCCCAGTGTTGTCCGTTTAATATTTTGTGGCCATTTACGTGTGCTATAGCCCATGGTTTTGGGGTGGGCCCAGGGTTGGTGCGTGTTGTGGGCGAAAAATTGACCAAGGTATGCCAGGGAGGTTGGGGAAAGTCAAAGTGTGGTCCGTTTAATTTTTTGTGGCCATTTGGGTGGAAAAACGTGCAAAACGGCGTGAACGCGGCATTTTTTGGCCAAATTGGTGTGCTACAGGCCACGGTTTTGGGGATAGGCCCAGGGTCCAGGCGTGCTGTAGGCCGAAAATCGACCGGGGCATTCTAGGGAGGTTGTGGATCATCCCGGTTTGGTCGGTTTAATTTTTTGTGGCCATTTGGGTAGACAAACTGGAGAAACGGTGAGAACAGGACATTTTCGGGCAAAATCGATGTGCTATAGCCCACGATTTTGAGGGTGGGCCCAGGGTCCGGGCTTTCTGTGGGCTAAAAATCGATCGAGGTCTGCCAGGGAGGTTGGGGATCATTACAGTGTGGTCCGTTTAATTTGTCGTGGATATTTGGGAGGAGAAAAAGCAGAAATGATGTGAATGGGGTATTGTCATGACAAATTAGTGTGCTATAGCCCACGGTTTAGTGGGTGGGCCCAGGATTCGGGCGAGTTGTGGGCTGAAAATCAACCGGGGAGTGCCAGGGTGGTGGGGATCATCCTAGTGTGGTTCGTTTAATTTTTCATGGCCATTAAGGAGGACAAACGAGTAAAACGGTGCGGGCGGGGCATTTTCGAGCCAAATCAGTATGCTATAACCCACGATTTTAGTGGTGGGCCTAGGGTTCGGGAGTGTTGTGGGCCATTAGTCATTTGGGGTGTGCCAGGGAGGTTGGGGACCATCCCAGTATGGTCCATTTTATTTTTGTGTTGCCATTTGGGTGGACAAACGGGCGAAACGGTACGAACGGTGCAGTTTCGAGCTAAATTGGTGTGCTATAGACTATGATTTTGGGGTGGGGCCCAGGGTCTGGTCGTGCTGTTGGTAAAAAATTGACCGGGGCTTGCCAGGGAGGTTGGGGATCATCCCAGTGTGGTCCGTTTAGATTTTGTGGCCATATTGGTGGACAAATGGGAGAATCGACGCGAACGGGGCATTTTTGGGCTTAATTGGTGTGCTATAGCCCACAATTTTGAGGGTGGGCCCAAGGTCTGGGCGTGCTATAAGAAGAAAATTAGCTGAGGCGTGCCAGGGAGGTTGGGATTGTCCTAGTGTGGTCCGTTTAATTTTTCGTGGCCATTTGGGTGGATAAACAGACGAAATGGCATGAACGGGGCATTTTCAGGCCAAATCGGTGTGCTATAGCCCACGATTTCGGGGGTTGGACCTTGGGTCTGGGCGTGCTGTGGGCTGAAAATCGACTGAGGCATGCCAGGGAGGTTGAGGATTGTCCTAGTTGATCCGTTTAATTTTTCGTGGATATTTGGGTGGACAAACAAGCGAAACGGCATGAATGGGGTATTTTCTTGTGAAATTAGTGTGCTATAGCCCACGATTTTGGGGATGGGCCCGAGGTTCAGGCGAGTTATGGGCCGAAAATTGATCGGGGCATGCCAGGGAGTTTGGGATCATCCTAGTGTGGTCCGTTTAATTTTTAGTGGCTATTAAGGAGGACAAACGAGCGAAACGGCGCAAACGGGGCATTTTCGAGCCAAATAGGTGTGCTATAGCCCACGATTTCGATTGTGGTCCCGGGGTTCGGGTGTGTTGTGGGCCAAAAATCATTCGGGGCATGCTAGGGAGGTTGGAGACCATCCCAGGATGGTCTGTTTAATTTTTTCGTGGCCATTTGGGTGGACAAACGGGCGAAACGGCACGAATGGGGAATTTTCGGGCCAAATCGGTGTGCTATAGCCTACGGTTTTTACGGTTGGGCCTAGGGTCTAAGAGTGCTATTGGCAAAAAATTGATCGGGGTGGGCCAGGGAGGTTGGGGATCATCCTTGTGTCGTCCGTTTAATTTTTTGTGGCCATATGGGTGGACAAATGGGAGAATCGACATGAACGGGGCATTTTTGGGCTTAGTCGGTGTGCTATAGCCCACGATTTCAGGGGTGGGCCCGAGGTCTGGGCGTGCTATAAGCCAAAAATTAACCAAGGCGTGCCAGGGAGGTTGGGATCATCCTAGTGTGGTCCGTTTAATTTTTTGTGGCCATTTGGGTGGACAAACGGGCGAAACAGCGTGAACTGGGCAGTTTTGAGCCAAATCGGCGTGCTGTGGCCCAAAAATGACCGAGGCATGCCAGGGAGGTTAAGGAACGTTCCAGTGTGGGCCGTTTAGTTTTTCGTGGCCTTTTGAGTGGACAAACAAGCAAACCGATGTGAACGGAGAATTTTTGAGCCAAATTGGTGTGCTATAGTGCACGGTTTCGGTGGTGGGCCTGGGGTCCGGGTGTGCTGCTGTGGGCCAAAAATCGATTGGGGTATGCCAGGAAGATTGGGGATCATCCCAGTGTGGTCCGTTTAATTTTTTCTGGCCATTTGGGTGGACAAACGGACAAAATAGCATGAACGGGGTATTTTCAAGCCAAATTGGTGTGCAATAGCCCACGATTTCGGGGGTGAGCCCGGGGTCCGGGCGTGCTGTAGGCTGAAAAAAGACCTGGGCGTGCTAGGGAGGTTGGGGATCATCCTAGTATGGTCGGTTTAATTTTTTCGTGGTCATTTGGGAGGATAAACTGGCAAAACCGCGCGAACCGGGCATTTTTGGGCTAAATCGGTGTGCAATAGCCCATGGTTTTGGAGGTGGCCCCAGGGTCTGGGTGTGCTGTGGGCTAAAAATCAATCGGGGCATGCCAGGGAGGTTGGGGATCATCCCAGTGTTGTTAGTTTAATTTTTCGTGGCCATTTGGGGGGACAAACGGGCAAAACGACGCGAACAGAGCATTTGCAGGCCAAATCGGTGTGCTATATCCCACGGTTTCAAGGGTAGGCCCGCGATCTGGGTGTGTTGTGGGCTTAAAATTGGATGGGACATGCTAGGGAGGTTAGGATCGTCCTAGTGTGGTCCGTTTAATTTTTTGTCGCCAATTGGGCAGACAAACGGGTGAAACGGTGCGAACGGGGCATTTTCGGGCCAAATCGATTTTCTATAGCCTAGGATTTTGGGGGACGGACCGGCATCCAAGCATGCTGTGGTCCGAAAGTTGACCAAAACGTGCCACGGAGGTTGGGGATCGTCATAGTATGGTCCATTTAATTTTTCATGGCAATTTTGGTGGACAAACGGGCGACACAGCACAACGGTAAATTTTTGGGCAAAATTGGTATGCTATAGCCCACTATTTTGGGAGTGGGCCCTGGGTCTGGGCATGTTGTGCGCCGAAAATCAATCGGGGTGTGCCAGGGACGTTGGGAATCATCCCAGTATGGGTCTTTTAATTTTTGTGGCCATATGGGTGAAAAACGGTTGAAACGACGCGAACAGTGCATTTTCGGGCCTAATCAGTGTGCTATAGTCCACGGTTTTGAGGGTTAGCCCGGGGTCCGGGTGTGCTGTGGGCCAAAAATCGATCGGGGCATGCCAGGAAGGTTGGGGATCATCTCAATGTGGTCCGTTTAATTTTTGTGGCCATTTGGGTGGACAAAAAAGTAAAATGGCGCGAACAGGGCATTTTCAGGCCAAATTGGTGTGCAATAGCCTACAGTTTTGGGGGTGGGCCCGGGGTCCAGGAGTGCTGTGGGCCAAAAATCGACCTAGGCGTGCCAGGGTAGTTAGGGATCATCCCAGTATGGTTCTTTTAATTTTTTGTGAGTATTTGGGTGGACAAATAGGAGAAACGACGCGAATGGGGCATTTTCGGGCCAAATCGGTGTGCTATAGCCCACAATTTTGGGGGTGGGCCTGGGGTTCGGGCGTTCTGTGGGTCGAAATTGATTGAGGCATGCCATGGAGGATGGGGATCATCCCAGTGTGGTTCGTTTAATTTTTTGTGGCCATTTGGGTGGACAAACGAGCAAAATGGCGCGAACGGGGTGTTTTCAAGCCAAATCGGTGTGCTATTTCCCACGGTTTCGAGGGTAGGCCCGGGGCTCGGGCGTGCTATAGGCCAAAAATTGACCGGGGCATACAAAAAGGTTGGGGATCATCCTAGTTTGGTCCGATTAATTTTTCGTGGCTATTTGGGTGGACAAACGGGCGAAAAGGTGCGAATGGGGCATTTTCGGGCCAAATCGGTGTGCTATAGCCCTCGATTTCGGGGGTGGGCTCGAGGTCGAGGCATGGTGTGGGCAAAAAATCAACCTAGGCATTCTAGGGAGGTTGGGGATCAACCCAGTGTGTTCAGTTTAATTTTTCGTGGTTATTTGGGTGGACAAACAGGCGAAACGGGGCGAACGAGGCATTTTTAGGCTAAATCGGTGTGCTATAGCCCACGATTTTTGGGGTGGGCTTGGGAACGGGCGTGATGTTGTCCAAAAATCAATTGGGGCATGCCAGGAAAGTTGGGGATCGTCCAAGTGTGGTCCGTTTAATTTTTCTTGGCCGCTTGGGAGGACAAACAGGCGAAACAGCGCGAATGGGGCATTTTCAGGCCAAATCGGTGTGCTATAGCCCATGCTTTCGGGGGTGGGCCTGGGGTTCGGGCTTGCCAGGTAGGTTGAGGATCATCCCAGTGTGGGTCGTTTAATATTTCATGGCCATTTGGGTGACAAACGGTCGAAACAACACAAACGGGGCATTTTCAGGCCGAATCAGTGTACTATAGTCCACGGTTTTAGGGGTTGGCCCGGGGTTCGGGTGTGCTGTGGTCTGAAAATCGATCGAGGCATGCCAAGAGGGTTGAGGATCGTCCCTTTGTGGTCCATTCAATTTTTGTGGTCATTTGGATGGAGAAAAAGGCAAAATGGCGCGAACGGAGCATTTTTGGGCCGAATTGGTGTGCAATAGCCGACAGTTTTGGGGGTGGGCCCAGGGTCCGGGCATGTTGTAGGCCAAAAATCGACCGGGGCATGCCAGGGAGGTTGGGATTGTCCTAGTGTGGTCCGTTTAATTTTTCATGGCCATTTGGGTGGCCAAACGAGCGAAACGGTGTGAATGGGGCATTTTCGAGCCAAATTGGTGTGCTATAGCCCACGGTTTTGGGGGTTGGGCCCTGGTTCTGGTTGTACTGTGGGCCAAAAATGACCGGGGCATGCCATGGAGGTTGGGGAACGTCCCAGTATGGGCAGTTTAGTTTTTGTGGCCATTTGGGCGGACAAATGGGTGAAACGATGCGACCGAGAAATTTTCGAGCCAAATCGGTGTGCTATAGTCCACGGTTTTGGGGGTGGGCCTGGGGTCTGGGTGTGCTGTGGGACAAAAATCGATCGGGGTATGCCAGGAAGATTGGGGATCGTCCCAGTGTGGTTCGTTTAATTTTTTGTGGCCATTTGGGTGGACAAACGGGCGAAATAGCATGAACGGGGCATTTTCAAGCGTAATTGGTGTTCAATAGCCCATGGTTTTGGGGGTGAGCCCAGGGTCCGGGTGTGCTGTGGGCCGAAAAAAGACCTGGGCGTGCTAGGGAGGTTGGGGATCCTCCCAGTATGGTTGTTTTAATTTTTTTGTGGCTATTTGGGAGGACAAATTGGCGAAATTGCATGAACGGGGCATTTTTGGGCTAAATCGGTGTGCTATATCCCATGGTTTTGGAGGTGGCCCCGAGGTCTGGGAGTGTTGTGGGCTAAAAATCAATCGGAGCGTGCCAGGGAGGTTGGGTATCATCCCAGTGTGGTCAGTTTAATTTTTTGTGGCCATTTAGGTGGACAAACGGGCAAAACAGCGCGAACAGAGCATTTGCGGGCCAAATCGGTGTGCTATATCCCACAGTTTTGAGGGTGGGCCTGCAGTCCGGGCGTGCTGTGGGCTTAAAATCGGATGGGGCATGCCAGGGAGGTTGGGATTGTCCTAGTGTGGTTCGTTTAATTTTTTGTGGCCAATTGGGCAGACAAACGGGTGAAACAATGTGAATGGGGCATTTTCGGGCCAAATCGATTTTCTATAGCCTAAGATTTTGAGGGACAGATAGGCATCCGAGCATGCTGTGGTCCGAAAGTCGACGATGACGTGCCACGGAGGGTGGGGATCGTCCTAGTATGGTTCATTTAATTTTTCATGGCAATTTGGGTGGACAAACGGGCGAAACAGGACGAACGGGGCATTTTTGGGAAAAATTGGTATGTTATAGCCCATGATTTTGGGAGTGGGCCCTGGGTCCGGGCGTGTTGTGTGCTGAAAATCGATCGGGGTGTGCCAGGGACGTTGGGGATCATCCCAGTATGGATCGTTTAATTTTTGTCGCCATTTGGGTGACAAACGATTGAAAAGACGCAAACAGGGCATTTTCGGGCCTAATCGGTGTGTTATAGTCCACAGTTTCGGGGGTTGGCCCGAGGTCCGGGTGTTCTGTGGGTGAAAAATCGACCGGGGCATTCCAGGAAGGTTGGGGATCGTCTCAATGTGGTCCGTTTAATTTTCGTGGCTATTTGGATGGACAAAAAGTCGAAATGGCGCAAATGGGGCATTTTCGGGCCAAATTGGTGTACAATAGCCTACAGTTTTATGGGTGGGCTCGGGGTCCAAGCGTGCTGTGGGCCAAAAATTGACCTAAGCATGCCAGGGAGCTTTTGGGTGGACAAACAGGAGAAACGACGCGAATGGGGCATTTTTGGGCCAAATCGGTCTGCTATAGCCCATAATTTTGGGGCTGGGCGTGCTGTAGGATGAAAATTGATTGAGGTGTGCCATGGAGGATGGGGATCATCCCAGTGTAGTTCATTCAATTTTTTGTGGCCATTTGCATGGACAAACGGGCAAAATAGCGCGAACGGGATGTTTTTAAGCAAAATCGGCTTGCTATTGCCCACATTTTTGAGTGTAGGCTTAGGGCTCGGGCGTGTTGTTGGCCAAATATTGACCTACGAGTGCTAGAAACGTTGGGGATAATCCCAGTTTGGTCCGTTTAATTTTTCGTAGCCATTTGGGTGGACAAACGGGCCAAACGGTGCAAATGGGGTACTTTCGGGCTAAATCGGTGTGCTATAGACCTCAGTTTCGGAGGTGGGCCTGGGGTCCAGGCATTCTAGGGAGGTTGGAGATCATCCCAGTGTGGTTAGTTTAATTTTTCGTGGCCATTTAGGTGGATAAACGGGCAAAACGAGGCGAACAGGGCATTTTTGGGCCAAATCGGTGTGCTATAGCCCACGGTTTTGGGGGTGGGCTCGGGGAACGGGCTTTTTGTGGGAAAAAAATCGACCTTGGAATTCCACGGAAGTTGGGGATCATCCTTGTGTGGTCTGTTTAATTTTTCTTGGCCGCTTGGGTGGACAAACAGGCGAAACGATGCGAACGGGGCATTTTCAGGCCAAATCGGTGTGCTATAGCCCATGGTTTTGGGGGTGGGCCTAGGGTCCGGGCTTCCTGTTGGTCAAAAATCGACCGAGGCATGCCAGGTAGGTTGAGGATCCTGCCATTGTGGGTCGTTTAATTTTTCATGGCCATTTGGGTGACAAACGGTCGAAACATCGCGAACGGAGCATTTTCACGCCTAATCGGTGTACTATAGTCCACGGTTTTGGGGGTTGGCCTAGGGTTCGGGTGTACTGTAGGCTGAAAATCGACCGGGGCATGCCAGGAATGTTGATGATTGTCCCTTTGTGGTCCGTTTAATTTTTGTGGCCATTTGGGTGGACAAAAAGGCGAAAGAGCATGAACGGAGCATTTTTGGGCTGAATTGGTGTGCAATAGCCCACAGTTTTGGGGGTGGGCCCGGGGACCGGGCATGCTGTCGGCCAAAAATCGATCGAGACGTGCTAGGGAGGTTGAGGATCATTCACATGCGGACTGTTTAATTTTTGGAGGCGATTTGGGTGGACAAACGGGCAAAAAGGTGTGAATAAGGCATTTTCGAGCAAAATCGGTGTGCTATAGCCCACGGTTTTTGAGGTGGGATCGGGGAATAGGCGTGATGTGGGCCAAAAATTGACCGTGGCATGCCACGAAAGTTGGGGATCATCCCAGTGTGGTCCGTTTAATTTTTCTTGGCCGCTTAGGTGGACAAACAGGCGAAACGATGCGAACAGGGCATTTTCAGGCTAAATCGGTGTGCTATAGCCCATGGTTTTGGGGGTGGGCCTGGGGTCCGGGCTTTCTGTTGGTCGAAAATCGATCGAGTCATGACAGGTAGGTTGAGAATCATCCCAGTGTGGGTCGTTTAATTTTTCATGGCCATTTGGGTGACAAACGGTCAAAACATTGCGAACGGGGCATTTTCACGCCTAATCGGTGTACTATAGTCCAAGGTTTGGGGGTTGGCCCAGGGTTCGGGTGTGCTGTAGGCTGAAAATCGATCGGGGCATGCCAGGAAGGTTGAGGATCGTCCCTTTGTGGTCCGTTTAATTTTTATGGCCATTTGGGTGGACAAAAAGGCGAAATAGCATGAACGGAGCATTTTTGGGTTGAATTGGTGTACAATAGCCCACAGTTTTAGGGGTGGGCCCAGTGTCCGGGCATGCTACCGGCCAAAAATCGACCGGGGCATGCCATGGAGGTTGGGGATCATTCAAGTGCCGTCCTTTTAATTTTTGGAGGCGATTTGGATGGACAAATGGGTGAAACGATGTGAATAAGGCATTTTCGAGCAAAATCGGTGTGCTATAGCCCATGGTTTTCGGGGTGGGATCGGGGTCTGGGCGTGCTGTGGGACAAAAATCGACCAGGGCAAGCCAGAGAGAATGGGGATCATGCCAATGTGGTTCGTTTAATTTTTTGTGGCCATTTGGGTGGACAAACGGGCGAAACGGTGCGAATGAGGCATTTTCTAGCCAAATCGATGTGCTTTAGCCCACGGTTTTGGGGGTAGGCCTGGGGTCCGGGCGTGCTGTAAGCTGAAAATCTACCAAGGCATGCCAGGGAGGTTGGGGATCATCCCAGTTTAGTCTTTAATTTTTCATGGCCATTTAGGTGGACAAACGGGCGAAATGGCGTGAACAGGGCATTTTCGAGCCAAATCGGTGTGCTATAGCCCACGGTTTTATGGGTGGACCCGGGATTCTGGCGTGCTGTGGGCCAAAAATTGATTGGGTTGTGCCAGGGAGGTTGGGGATCATCCCAGTATGGTCCGTTTAATTTTTCGTGGCCATTTGGGTGGACAAAGGAGCGAAACGGTGCAAATGGGGCATTTTTGGGCCAATTGGTGTGCTATATTCCACGATTTCAGGGTGGGCCCAGGGTCCGGGTGAGCTATGGGCCAAAAATCGACTGGGGCATACCAGGGAGGTTAGGGATCATCCCAGTATGGGCTGTTTGATTTTTCGTGGCCATTTGGGTGGACAAACGGGCGAAATGGCACGAACGGGGCATTTTTCGGCCAAATTTGTGTGCTATAGCCCACGATTTCGGGGGTGGGCTCAGGATTTGGGCACTCTGTAGGCCAAAAATTGATCGGGTCCCGCCAGGAAGGCTGGGGATTATCCTAGTGTGGTCCGTTTAATATTTTTGTGGCCATTTGGGTGGACAAACACGCGAAACGGCACAAATGGGGTATTTTTTGGCAAAATCGATGTACTATAGCCCACAGGTTCGGGGGTTTGCCTTGGATCCGGGCGTGCTGTGTGCCAAAAATCAACCGCATCATGCCAGGAGAGGTTGGGGATCGTACCAGTGTGGTTCGTTAATTTTTTGTGGCTATTTTGATGGATAAACGAGCAAAACAGCACAGTCGGGCCATTTTTTTGGCCATATCAGTGTGCTATAGCCCACGGTTTTGGGGGTGGGCTCGGGGTCCAAGCGTGCCGTGGGCAAAAAATCGACCGGCGCGTACCAGGGAGGTTGGGGATCATCCCATTATGGTCCATTTAATTTTTCGTGGCCATTTGGGTGGACAAACAGGCGAAACGACACAAATGGGGCATTTTAAAGCCAAATCGGTGTGCTATTGCTTTCCGTTTCTGGGGTGGGCCCAGGGTCCGAACGTGTTGTGGGCCAAAAATCGACCTGGGAGTGCCAGGGAGGTTAAGGATCTTCCCAATATGGTCATTCTAATTATTCATAGCCATTTGTAAGGACAAAAATACGCAACGGCGTGATTGGGGCATTTTCAGGCCAAATTGGTGTGCTATAGCCCACGGTTTTGGGGGTGAGCCCGGGGTCCGAGCATTCTGTGGGTCAAAAATCCACTGGGGCATGCCAGGGAAGTTGGGTATCATCTAAGTGTGGTCCATTTAATTTTTCATAGCCATTTGGGCCGACAAACGGGCGAAACGTCGCAAACGGAGAGTTTTCGGGCCAAATTGTTGTGCTATAGCCACCGGTTTTGGGGGTTGGCCCGTGGTCTGGGTGTGCTATAGGCCAAAAATCATCTGGGGCATGCCAGGGAGGTTAGGGATTATCTCAGTGTGGTTCATTTAATTTTTTTGTGGCCATTTGGGTGGACAAACACGCGAAACGGCGTGAACGGGGCATTTTTGGGCTAAATCGGTGTGCTATAGCCCTCGTTTTAGGGGTGGGCCTAGGGTACGGGCGTGCTATGGGCCAAAAATCGATCGAGGCAAGCCAGGGAGGTTGGGGATTGTCTCAGTGTGGTCCGTGTAATTTTTTGTGGCAATTTTGGTGGACAAACAGGCGAAATGGTGCGGACGGGGCATTTTTGGGCCAAATTGGTGTGCTATAGCCCATGGTTTTGGGGGTGGGCTCGGTGTCCAGGCGTGCTGTGGGCCAAAAATCGATCGGGGCATGGCAGGGAGGTTGGGGGTTATTCCAGTATGGTTTATTTAATTTTTTTATGGCCATTTGGGTGGACAAATGGGCGAAATAGCGTGAACGACGCATTTTCAGGCCAAATTGGTGCACTATTACACATGGTTTGGAGGGTTGGCCCGGGGTCCGGGCGTGCTGTGGGCCGAAAATCATTCGGGACGTGCCAGGGATGTTGAGGATCATCCCTGTGTGGTCCGTTTAACTTTTTCGTGGACATTTGGGCACAATTGGTGTGCTATATCCAACGGTTTTGAGGGTGGGCTCGGGGTCCGAGTGAGCTTTGGCCTAAAAATCAATCGAGTCATGCCAAGGAGGTTAGGGATCATCCCAGTATGGGCAATTTTATTTTTCGTTGCCATTTGGGTGGACAAACGGGCGAAACAGCTCAAACGGGCCATTTTTGGGCCAAATCGGTGTGCTATAGCCCACGGTTTTGGTGGTGGGCCGGGGGTCCGGGCGTGTTGTCGCCGAAAATCGACCGGGGCATGTCAGGGAGGTTGGGGATCATTCCAGTGTGGTCCGTTTAATTTTTTGCGGCAATTTAGGTGTACAAACGGGCAAAACGGTGCAAACGGGGCATTTTCGGGCTAAATCAGTGTGCTATAACCCACGGATTTTGGGGTTGGCCCGGGGTTTGGGCGTTCTGTGGGATGAAAATTGACCGAGATATGCCAGGGAGGTTAGGGATCGTCGCAGTGAAGTTTGTTTAATTTTTCGTGTCCATTTGGGTGAACAAACGGGCGAAACGATGCGAACGAGGCATTTTCGGGCCAAATTGGTGTGTTTTAGCCCACAGTTTCGAGGGTTGGCCCTGGGTCCGGGCGTTCTGTAGGCTGAAAATTGACTGGGGCGTGCCAGGGAGGTTGGGGATCGTCCTAGTGTAGTCCGTTTAATTTTTCATGGCCATATGGGTGGAGAAACAGGTGCAACGGCATGAACAGGGCATTTTTAGGCCAAATCGGTGTGCTATAGCCCACGATTTTGGGGGTAGGCCCGGGGTTCGACCGAGCTGTGGGCTTAAAATCGATTGGGGTGTGCCAGGGAGGTTGTGGATTATCCCAGTGTGGTCCGTTTAATATTTCATGGCTATTTGGGAGGACAAACGGGCCAAAAGGCGCGAACGGGGCATTTTTGGGCCAACCTGGTTTGCAATAGCCTACGGTTTTGGGGGTGGGCCCGATGTCCAGGCGTGATGAGGGCTAAAAATTGACTTGGGCGTGCTAGGGAGGTTGGGATCGTCCCAGTATGGTTCATTTAATTTTTCTTTACCATTTGGGTGAAAAAACAGGCAAAACGACATGAACGGGGCATTTTCGAGCAAAATTAGTGTCCTATAGCCCACTTTTTGGGGGCTGGTCCAGGGTTTTTGGGTGTGTTCTGTTTCAAAAATCGACCGGGGCATGCCAGGAAGTTTGGGGATTATCCCAGTGTGGTCCGTTTAATTTTTTGTGGTCATTTGGGTGGACAAACGCACGAAACGGCGCGAATGGGGCATTTTCGGGATAAATCGGTGTGCTAGCCCAAGGTTTTGGGGGTGGACCCAGGGTTCGGGTATGCTGTGGGCCTAAAATCAATCGGGGCATCCAGGGAGGTTGGGGATAGTCCCAATGTCGTCCGTTTAATTTTTTGTGGCCATTTTGGTGGACAAACTGACGAAACGGCACAGACGGGGCATTTTTGGGCTAAATCGGTGTGCTATAGCCTAGGTTTTTAGGGGTGGGCCGGGGTTCTGGGTATGCTGTGGGCCAAAAATTGACCGGGGCATGCCAGGGAGGTTGGGGATCATACCAGTGTGGTCCATTTAATTTTTTATGGCTATTTGTGAGGGCAAACGGGCGAAACAATGCGAACGGTGCCTTTGCGGGCCATATAGGTGTGCTATAGCCCACAGTTTCGGGGGTGGGCCAGGGGTTCAGGCGTGCTGTGGGCCAAAAATAGACCTAAGCCTGCCAGGGATGTTGTGGATCATCCCAGTGTGGTCCGTTTAATTTTTTTGTGGCCATTTGGGTGGACAAAGGGGCAAAACGGCATGAACGAGGCATTTTTGGGCCCAAACGGTGTGCTATATCCCACGGTTTTTGGGGTGGGCCCGGGGTCTGGGTGAGCTGTGTGCCAAAAATTGATCGGAGCATGCCAGGAAGATTGGGGATCATAACAGTGTGGGCCGTTTAATTTTTTGTGCTCATTTAGGTTGACAAAATGGCAAAATGGCATGAACGAGACATTTTTAGGCCAAATTGGTGTGTTATAGCCCACGGTTTCGGGGGTGGGCCAGGGGTCCGGGTGTGTTGTCGGCCGAAAATCAATCGGGGCGTGCCAGGGAGGTAGGGGATTATTCCAGTGTGGTCCATTTTTTTGTGGCGATTTGGGTGGACAAACGAGCGAAATGGTGTAAATGGGGCATTTTCAAGTCAAATCGGTGTGCCATAGCCCACGATTTTTGTGGTTTGATCGGGGTCTGAGCATGCTGTGGGACGAAAATCGACCAGGGCGTGCCAGAGAGGTTGGGGATCATCCCAGTACAGTTCGTTTAATTTGTTGTGGCCATTTGGGTGGACAAACAAGCAAAACGGCGCGAATGAGGTATTTTCTGGCCAAATCGATGTACTTTAGCCCACAGTTTCAGGGTAGGCCCGGGGTTCGGGCGTGCTGTAGGCTGAAAATCGGCCAGGGCATGCTAGGGAG
Organism: Capsicum annuum; assembly: GCF_002878395.1. Taxonomy (NCBI): domain Eukaryota; kingdom Viridiplantae; phylum Streptophyta; class Magnoliopsida; order Solanales; family Solanaceae; genus Capsicum; species Capsicum annuum. The sequence goes on along the minus strand of NC_061122.1, from coordinate 225,200,904 downwards.
GTTTGGGATCGTCCCAATGTAATCTTTTTAATTTTTCATGGCCATTTGGGTAGACAAATGGCCGAAACGGCGTGAACAGGGCATTTTTTAGCCAAATCGTTGCGCTATAGCCCACGGTTTTAGGGGTGGACCTGGGGTCCGGGCGAGCTATAGGCCAAAAATTGATTGGGGTGTGCCTGGGAGATTGGGGATCATCCCAGTGTGGTCCGTTTAATTTTCCATGGCCATTTGGGTGAACAAAAGTGCGAAACGGAGCGAAAAGGGCATTTTTGGACCCAATCGGTGTGCTATATTCCACAATTTCAGGGTGGGCCCGAGGTCCGGGTGAGCTGTCGGGCAAAAATTGATCGGGGCATGCCAGGGAGGTTAAGAATCCTCCCAGTGTGGACCGTTTAATTTTTTGTGGACATTTGGGTGGACAAACGGGCGAAATGGCACGCACGGGGCATTTTCAGGCCAAATTGGTGTGCTATAGCCCATGGTTTTGGGGGTGGGATCGCGGTTTAGGTATACTGTGGGCCAAAAATCGCCCAGGGCATGCCAAGAATGTTGGGGATTATCTCAGTACGGTCCGTTTAATTTTTTTGTGGCCATTTGGGTGGACAAACACGCGAAACGGCGTGAACGGGGCATTTTTTGGCAAAATCGGTGTGTTATAGCCCACTGTTTTGGGGGTGGGCCTCGGGTTCAGGTGTGCTGTGGGCTGAAAATCGACCGTGGCATGCCAGGTGTGGTTCATTTAATTTTTTGTGGCTATTTTGGTGGACAAACGAGCGAAACGGCGTGGATGGGCCATTTTTTGGCCATATCAGTGTGCTATAGCCCACGATTTTGGGGGTGGGCTCGGGGTCTGAGCGTGCCGTGGTCCAAAAATCGATCGGGGCGTGCCAGGGAGGTTGGGAATCATCCCAGTGTGGTTTGTTTAATTTTTCATGGAAATTTAGGTGGGAAAACGGGCGAAACGATGCAAACGGGGCCTTTGCGGGCCATATTGATGTGTTATAACCCATGTTTTTGGGGGTGGGCTCGGGGTTCGGGCGTACTGTGGGCAAAAAATTGACTGAAGCATGCCAGGGAGGTTGGGGATTGTCTAAGTATGGTCCGTTTAATTTTTTGTGGCAATTTAGATGGACAAACGGGCGAAACGGCGTGAACGGTGTATTTTCAGGCCAAATCGGTATGCTATTGCCCACGGTTTTGGGGGTTGGCTCGGGGTCCAGCGTGTTTTGGGTCAAAAATATTCGAGGCATTCCAGCGAGGTTGGCGATCATCCCAGTGTGGTCCGTTTAACTTTTTGTGGCCATTTGGGTGGACATAGAGGGAAATGACGCAAACGAGGCATTTTCAGGCCCAATAGGTATGATATAGCCCACGGTTTCGGGTGTTGGCCCTGTGTCAGGGTGATCTATAGGCCGAAAAGTGATCATGGCATGCCAGGGAAGTTGGGAATCGTCCCAGTGTGGGTTGTTTAATTTTTTGTGGCTATTTGGGTGGACAAACGGGCAAAACGGCGCGAACGGGGCATTTTTGGGCCAAATCGGTGTGCTATAGCCCATGGTTTTGTGGGTGGGCTGGGGTTACGGGCGTGCTATCAACTGAAAATCGATCGGGGCGTGCCAGGGAGGTTGGGGAACGTCCCAGTGTGAGCCGTTTAGTTTTTGTGGGTATTTGGATGGGCAAACAGGCGAAATGATGCGAACGAGGAATTTTTGAGCCAAATCGGTGTGCTATAGTCCACGATTTTGGGGGTGGGCTTGTGGTCCGGGTGTGCTGTGGGCCAAAAATTGGTCGAGATATGCCAGGAAGATTGGGGATCGTTCCAGTGTAGTCCATTTAATTTTTCATGGCCATTTGGGTGGACAAATACGTGAAATGGCGCAAACGGGGGTGGGCTAAGTTCGTATGCAATAGCCTACGGTTTTGGGGATGGGCCCGAGGTCCGAGAGTGATGTCAGCTGAAAATCGACCTAGGCATGCCAGGGAGGTTGAGGATTATCCCAGTGTGGTCCGTATAATTTTTTGTTGCAATTTTGGTGGACAAACGGGTGAAACGGCGCGAATTGGCCATTTTTGGGCCAAATCGGTGTGCTATAGCCCACGGTTTCGGGGGTGGTCCCAGGGTTTGGGCGTGATGTGGGCTGAAAATTGACCGGGACATGCCAAGAAGGTTGGGGATTGTCTCAGTGCAGTTCGTTTAATTTTTCGTGGCCATTTGGGTGGACAAACGGGCAAAACGGTGTGAACGGGAAATTTTTGACCTAAATCTGTGTGCTATAGCCCATGGTTTCGGGGGTAGGCCCGGGCTCCGGGCGTCCTGTAGGTCAAAAATCAACTGGCACGTGCCAAAGAGGTTGGGGGTTATCCCAATTTGGTCTGTTTAATTTTTCGTGGCCATTTGGGTAGACAAATGGGCAAAATGGCACAAACGGAGCATTTTCGTGCCAAATCGGTGTGATATAGCCCACGGTTTTGGGGGTGGGCTCGGGGACCGAGCGTGCTGTGTGCGAAAAAATGATCAGGGCATGCCAGGGAAGTTGGGATCATCCTAGTGTGGTCTGTCTACGTGGCTATTTTTGTGGACAAATGAGTGAAATTGCGCGGACGGGGCATTTTTAGGCCAAATCGGTGTGCTATAGACCACGGTTTTATGGGTGGGCCCAGGGTCAGGGCCTGATGTGGGCTAAAAATTGATCGAGGCATGCCAAGGAGGTTGGGGATCGTCCCTGTGTGGTCTGTTTAATTTTTTGTGGCCATTTGGGTGGACAAACGGGCGAAACGGCTCGAACAGGGCATTTTTGGGCTAAATCTGTGTGCGTGGGCTTGGGGTCCGGGTGTGCTGTGAGCCAAAAATCGATCGAGGTATGCCAGGGAGGTTAGGATCGTCCCAGTGTTGTCTGTTTAATTTTTTGTGGCCATTTGGGTGGGAAAACGGGCAAAATGGCGAGAATGGGGCCTTTGCGGGCCATATCGGTGTGCTAAAGCCCATGGTTTTAGGTGGGCTCGGGGTTGGTGTATGTTGTGGGCCCAAAATCGACCAGGGAATTCCAGGGAGGTTGGGGATCATCCAAGTGTGGTCCGTTTAATTTTTTGTGGCCATTTGGGTGGTAAAACGGGCAAAACGGCGTGAACGGGGCATTTTCGAGCCAAATTAGTGTGCTATAGGCCACGGTTTTGGGGGTAGGCCTAGGGTCCGGGCGTGCTGTGGACCGAAAATCGACCGGGGCATTCTATGGAGGTTGTGGATCATCCCAGCTTGGTCTGTTTAATTTTTTTATGGCCATTTGGGTAGACAAATGGGCGAAACGACTTGAACAAGGCATTTTTGGTATAAATCGGTGTGCTATAGCCTACGATTATGAGGGTGGGCCAGAGTTCAGGCTTGCTGTGGGCTGAAAATCGATCGAGGTATGCTAGGGAGGTTGGATATCATCACAGTGTGGTCCGTTTAATTCATCGTGGATATTTTGGAGGACAAAATGGCAAAACGGCGTGAATGGGGTATTTTCATGCCAAATTAGTGTGCTATAGCCCACAGTTTAGGGGTTACGCCCAGGACTCGGGCGAGTTGTGGGCTGAAAGTCGATCGGGGAGTGCTAGGGAGGTGGGGATCATCCTAGTGTGGTCCGTTTAATTTTTCGTGGCCATTAAGGAGGACAAACGAGCGAAACGGTGCGGGTGGGGCATTTTCGAGCCAAATCAGTGTGCTATAGCCTATAATTTTGGTGATGGGCTCGGGGTTCGGGCGTGCTGTGGGCCATAAATCGTTTGGGGCGTGCCAGGGAGGTTGGGGACCATCCCAATGTGGTCCGTTTTATTTTTATGTTGCCATTTGGGTGGACAAAATGGCGAAGCGGCACGAACGGTTTATTTTCAGGCTAAATCAATGTGTTATAGCCCACGGTTTTGGGGTTGGGCCCAGGGCCTGGGCGTGCTGTTGGCAAAAAATCCAGGGAGGTTGGGAATCATCCCAGTATGGTCTGTTTAATTTTTCGTGGCCATATTGGTGGACAAATAGGAGAATCAGCGCGAACGGGGTATTTTTGGGCTTAATTGGTGTGCTTTAGCCCACGATTTCGGGGGTGGGCCCAGGGTCTAGCCGTGCTATAAGAAGAAAATTAACCGAGGCGTGCCAGAGAGGTTGGGATTGTCCTAGTATGGTTCGTTTAATTTTTCGTGGCCATTTGGGTGGACAAACAAGCGAAACGACTTGAACGGGGCATTTTCGGGCCAAATCGGTGTGCTATAGCCCACGGTTTTGGGGGTTGGGCCCTGGGTCTGGGCGTGCTGTAGGCCAAAAATTGACTGAGGCATGCCAGGGAGGTTGAGAATCATCCCAGTGTGGTCCGTTTAATTTTTCATGGATATTTGGGTAGAGAAACAGGCGAAACGACGTGAATAGCGTATTTTCATGCCAAATTGGTGTGCTATAGCCCACGATTTTGGGGGTGGGCCTGGGTTTCGGGCAAGTTGTGGGCCGAAAATTGATCGAAGCATGCCAGGGAGTTTGGGATCATCCTAGTGTAGTCCATTTAATTTTTAGTGGCCATTAAGGAGGACAAAAGAGCGAAACGGCGCGAGCGGGGTGTTTTTGAGCCAAATAGGTGTGCTATAGCCCACGATTTCGGTGGTGATCGTGGGGTTCGGGCGTGCTGTGGGCTAAAAATTGTCTGGGGTATGCCAGGGAGGTTAGAGACTATCCCAGTATGGTCCGTTTAATTTTTTCGTGGCCATTTGGGTGGACAAACGGGTGAAACGGTACGAACGGGGAATTTTTGGGCCAAATCGGTGTGCTATAGCCTACGGTTTTTAGGGTTGGACCCAGGGTCTGGGCGTGCTGTGGGACAAAAATCGATCGGGGCGTGCCAGGGAGGTTGGGGATCATCCTAGTATGGTCCGTTTATTTTTTTGTGGCCATATGGGTAGACAAATGGGAGAATCGGTGCAAACGGGCCATTTTTGGGCTTAATCCGTGTGCTATAGCCCATGATTTCGGGGGTGGGCTCGGGGTCTAGGCATGCTATAAGACAAAAATTAACCGAGGCATGCCAGGGAGATTGGGATCATCCTAGTGTGGTCCGTTTAATTTTTCGAGGCCATTTGGATGGACAAACGGGCGAAATGGCGTGAACGGGGCATTTTCAGGCCAAATCAGTGTGCTATAGCCCACGGTTTTGGGGGTTGGGCCCTGGTTCTAGGTGTGCTGTGGGCCAAAAATGATCAGGGCATGCCAGGGAGGTTGGAGAACGTACCAGTGTGGACCGTTTAGTTTTTTGTGGCCATTTGGATGGACAAACGGGCAAAACGATGCGAATAGGGAATTTTCAAGCCAAATCTGTGTGCTATAGTCCACGATTTTGGGGGTGGGCTCGGGGAACGGGCGTGCTGTGAGCAAAAATTCGATCGGGGCATGCCAGGGAAGTTGAGGATCATCCCAGTGTGGGTCGTTTAATTTTTGTGCCCATTTGGGTGACAAACGGTCGAAACGACGCGAACAGGGCATTTTCGGGCCTAATCGGTGTGCTATAGTCCACGGTTTCTGGGGTTGGCTCAGGGTCCAGGTATGCTGTGGGCCAAAAACTGACCGAGGCATGCCAGGAAGGTTGGGGATCATCTCAATGTGGTCCATTTAATTTTTCGTGGCCATTTGGGTGGACAAACAGGCGAAATGGCGCGAACGGGGTATTTTCGGGCCAAATTGTGCTCTAGCCCACGGTTTTGGGGTGGGCCCTGGATCCGGGCCTGCTGTGGGCCAAAAATCAACCGGGGCATGCCAGGGAGGTTGGGAATTGTCCCAGTGTGGACCGTTTAATTTTTCTTGGCCATTTAGGTGGACAAACGGGCGAAACAACGTGAACGGGGCATTTTTGGGCCAAATCAGTGTGCCAACATATATAATATAGGAGACTTGAACCTCCCATTCACCTGATAATTTAGACACCCGCACCGGTTAGCATAGTTTTCAGTGTTAGTCCTTCGGACCTTCACTTTCATCACCCGGCTACACATTTCCCTCTTAAGACCAATTTAAAACATTTGGAATGCATCAACATTTATTAAACCCGGTTTACATAACGACACCCAACCTCACTTGCAAGTGTACATTATACCATAACAACAATTTCATCATTTTGGACTCTAACCCATTTATCCAACCAAACCCTAAGGTTTTAATTCAATTCAGTTTATGGCCATCAAGGCTTTTACAAATTCATTCATTAGTCATTATCATTCTTATGCCAATGCTTTAGTTCAAAAACACATTTCAGACTTGTGACAAGATCATTCTTATTGACAATTTCATGAATAGGTTGAGGGCATGCAATTATCAAAGGTAAAATCATAAAATTTGGGGTTTAACCATGACCCCTCAATAACAACACCATTATCGTGCACCTACGTGTGCAAAACCATAATTATAACATGCATAATCACAATTTAAACCATGGAAAAACAATATTCAATGATATGCATCCAAACCCCTCTACCTTAGTTTCAAAACCATTATTAATGACACATGAACATTACTTAAATCATATGCTTTTAGTGAAATAACAATGAAGAAAGATTCACATGCCTGGATTACAAAGATTCATGGAGGGAAAATAACCCTTAAGCCATTAGATGACCAATTTGGGGAATCCCTAGCTTGTTTAATCTTGTAAAGTGTAGAATGAATGACCCAAAAGTGTTTTATGGACATGGGATTTTAAGGGTTTTAAATTGGAAATGTCCAAAATACCCTCAGCTTAAAATTTGTAGAAAGTCGTCCTTAGTTACGAGTCAACCCATTGACTCATCACCACATCATATGACTCATAGCCATGTGTCGCATCGTAGACAGTGAGTTGGATACCTATACACTATCCACCTTATGACTCCATAATCCCGCATGTAACCTAGCCCTATGACTCGTAGGGTCTAGTCGTCACCAACACCGTGCCTAAAGGAGTTAGACACTGGAAAACATATGACTTAACCCTACCACTCGTAACATGGTCTTACGAATCATAGTGAGTCACTCATACTCAAAGCAGAACTTAACCAATTACACACTGGTCTGGTTATGACTTGGGTACCTAGACTCGTAACCACTCCATATGACTCGTATATGAGTCATCAATAAGGCAGTAAGCTCAAAAAACAAGGAATTTTCAAGGGACAAAATCTAAGGCGTTTCAGACTCTCCCCTAAGGATCATTCATCCTCTAATGATGGGACAAGGCATTAACTAGCGCGACTAAACCCAAAACATCTCTACTCTTATATTTAAGGCAGAAAACAAATTTCAAAGGAATTCACAATCAACCTTTAACAAAGACAAAAAATAAGGATGTTAAGAACGATACATAACTTAAGCATGGTTTTCTGAAATAGGGAATAGGAATGGATGCTTGGACTTCATATCCTCCTTGGCTTTCCAAGTAGCTTCCTCGAACTTTTGGTTTCTCTATAGAACCTTTACCAAAGCCACGTCCTTCGTACTCAACCAACAAACTTCCTGATCCAAGATCTTCACCGAAACCTCCTCATAGGACAAAGAATCTGAAATACCAATGTTCTTCAAGGGAACAACCAACGAAGGATCACCCACGCATTTCTGCAACATGCACACATGGAATACCAAATGAATGAAACTCATGCTGGAGGTAAAATCCAATACATATGCAACATTACCAACCCTTCTCAAAACCAAGTACGGACCAACATATCAGGGACTAAGCTTTCCCTTCTTTCCAAACTTAATTACTCCCTTCATGGGAGATACCTTAAAGAACACCATATCTCCAACTCTCTTTGTTTTACGTTCGCATAGGACTTTTGGCGACTTTGGGAGGTCTTATGCCTATCCCAGATCACCTCACCTTTTCCATATCTTGGTGAACTAAATTTGGGCCAAATATCTCTTCCTCACCAACCTCGAACCACCCAATAGGAGATCTGCGTCTCCTACTATACAATGCCTCAAATGGAGCCATACCAATGCCAGAATGGTAACTATTGTTATAGGCAAATTCAATTAGAGACAAGTAGTCCTACCAACTACAACCAAAGTCGATTACACAAGCTCACAGCATATCTTCCAATGTCTAAATGGTTCTTTTCATTTGCCCATCCATTGTGGGTGAAAGGCAGTGCTAAGGCTCACTTTAGTCCATAAACCATGTTGAAAAGAGCGCTAGAAATGCGATGATAACTGAGTACCATGATATGAAATGATCAAGACAGGCACACCATGCAACTTTATGACCTCCTAAAAGAATAACTTTGCATAGTCCTCAGCAAAATAATTAGTCCTCACTAGCAAGAAGTGAGCAGACTTAGTCATTCTATCCCCGATGACCCAAATAGAGTTACACTAATTCTGAAACCGTAGGAGGATGGTAACAAAATCCATATTAATTATCTCTAATTTCCACACCATAAGTTTAATCTCTTGGATTAGCTCACCGAGCCTCATGTTCTCCACCTTTACTTGCTGACACACCATACACTTAAACATAAAGTTGGCTATATCTCACTTTATATTATTCACCCATTACATATCCTTGAGATCATGATACATCTTTGTTGTACCGAGATGAATGGTATACCATAATTTATGGGCCTCGGTCAAAATTTTGCCTCAAAACCCATCAACATCGAGAACACACAACTTTCTTAGTACCTTAAGATACCATCGCCATCGATTCTGAATTCCATCACCTTCTGCTCACCCACATCATCCTTGATCTTTATCAAGAGAAGGTCTAATACCTATTTCTCCTCTATTTTAGTCCTAAGATATGATTGCATCACCTGTTACAAAAATACACCACCATCTTTAGAGTCAAAGAGACGAACTCCAAGGTTACACAAATGGTGAATATCTTTTACCAATTCTCGCTTATCCTTATCTACATATGACAAACTACCCATTTACAACCTGCTAAGAGAATTAGCAACCACGTTAGCTTCACTTAGATTGTAGTGAAGGCTCATATCATAATTTTTGAGCAGCTCAAGCCACCTCCTTTGCCTTAGATTAAGCTCTTTTTGGATGAATATGTACTGTAGGCTCTCATGATCAGAAAAGATATCAACATGGACCCCCTACAGATAGTGACGCTAAATTTTCAATACGAACACCACGACTAACAACTCCAAGTCATGAGTCAGATAGTTCTTCTCATGAACCTCTAACTGTGTAGAGGCATAAGTAGCCACCTTGCCATGCTGCATCAAAACACGACCCAAACCAACCTAGGACGCATCACAATAGATGACAAAACCCTCGATGCCTTCAAGAAGAGTCAAGACTAAATCTGAAGTCAACTTATCTTTCAGCTTCTCAAAGCTACCCTCACAAACACCAGACCATAAGAACTTCATCTTTATCTGAGTTAACTTAGTAAGTAGGGCAGCAATAGAAGAGAAACTTTCCACAAATCTTCTATAGTAACCGGCAAACCCAAGAAGCTCCGAATATCGGTTGGAGTCGTGGGTCTAGGCCACTTCTTAACTATCGTAACCTTTTTAGGATCCACCATAATCCCCTCACTAGACACAGCATGAACCAGATAAGTCACAGTATCCAACCAAAACTCACATTTAGAGAACTTAGCATACAACTATTGATCTTTAAAAGTCTGCAACACAAGGCAGAGGTGATCGACATGATCCTCCTTACTCTTAGAGTATACTAAGATGTCATCAATGAATACAATCACGAACGAATCTAGAAATTGAAGGAATACCCTATTCATCAAGTCCATAAATGTTGTAGGGGCATTATTAAAGACAAACAACATTACCAAGAACTCAAAATGCCCATACCGAGTGTGTTAAGTTATCTTAGGGATATCCACCTCCCTAATCCTTAACTGATGATACCTAGATGAAAGATCGATCTTAAAGAAGAATTTGGCACCCTAAAGTTGATCTAATAGATCATCAATTCTCAAATGTGGGTACTTATACTTTACCGTCACCTTGTTCATTGTCAATAATTAATACACATCCGAAGGGAACCATCCTTCTTAAGCACGAATAATATAGGTGCACCCTATGGGGACACAATAGGACATATGAAACCCTTGTTAAGAGATTCGTCAACTGCTCCTTAAGTTCTTTCAACTCAACTAGAGCCATTTTATATGGAGGAATAAAAATAGGATGGGTGTTCGAATCAAGGTCAATACGAAATCAATCTCCCTATCGAGAGGTACACTAGAAAGTTCATTGGGGAAGACCTTAGGAAATTCATTCACTACTGAGATAGAATGTAAAGAAGGACCCTCTGAGTAAGAATCTTTAACCCTGGACCATATGATAGAGACACCCCTTGGAGATTAATCTCCATGCACTAAGATAAAATATGAACCTTCTTTTAAACTCTAGGGAATTTTCCTTCCATTCAAAAACTGTCTTATTAGGGAATTTAAACATGACCTTACGGGTCAGACAGTCTAGAGAAGTATTGTACAAGTGCAGCTAGACTATCCCCAAAATATCATCAAAGTCAACCATGTCAAATTATATCAAGTCCACCAGAGTTTCTCTATTACTAATAGGTACTACACAACCCCTATAGAACCTTCTAGCAATCGTCACCCACTAGGGTAGAAACAGAAAAAGTATCCGATATACACTCAGGCAAAAACCAAAATGAACAGCCATAAATAGGGTCACATAAAAGATAGTGGACCCCAAATCAAGTAAATAGTATACTTCATGGGAAAAGAGTTTAAACATACCAGTAACAATATCCGGAGATGCCTCAAACTCTAGCAAGTAGTAAGGGAATAAAGGCGGTTCCAACTAGTGTCGGAGCCAGAAGTGGCACCCTTTGGAGTAGGAGTTGATAAAAAGGCAACAGGACCCTTGATTTCCCTAAAAGCAACTCTAAAGGGATAATCTCAATAGATATGGCCGATATAAAAACACAAAAAACATTAGTTCCTTCCCTTCTCACACTAACCATGATGGTGCTGACCATAGAATCTGTAGGGAGGGTAAGATAGTGCTGATTGGTCCCTACTGGCCTGAGATTGGGCACCCTCTGCACCAGAATCATCACCACCCTGAAAACATCAGTCACCAAATGACTTTGGGTAAGGAGCACTAGTTGTCAAATAGGAGTTAGGACCCCCCTCCCCCCAACTCTTCTTCTTATACCACTTTCCACTCTACTGTTGGCCTCTACCTTATTTTGAAAATTAGAATTTCTTACTCTATCTCTCCTCTATCTCCACCTGCTTCTTCTTTACCTCCTAAACCTACTACATATACACAACCAATTTGGAGATGTCCATGTCCTTATTCAACAAGGCAGCCTTACTCTCAAGGATCAACTCACGAGACAATCTAGAAGAACACTTACACATTCTAGCCCTCATACTAGACACCAACTAAGGAGCATGCCTAGACAACTGATGAAATTTCAAGGTATACTCCTTGACTGTCATTCTTCCTTATTTTAAGTTAACAAATTCTTCCATTTTTGCCTCCCTCAACTCCTAAGGAAAGAAACGGTCTAGAAATGTACTAATGAAATCATCCTACAAGACAGAACCAACATCTTCACCTTTTAACTATTCCTACTCTCTGTACCACTGGTATCCCACATCCTTCAATTGATATGCAGTAAGATGCGCTCCTTCAATCTCCGAAGCATATATAATTTGTAAGATCTTATCCATCTTATCAATGAAAATTTTAAGATCCTTCTCAACCTTAGTTCCAATAAACATCGGAGGATGCAACCTCATAAATTGGCCAAATCTAGTGGCCTCGAACGTACCTATAGCAACACTAGCAGACCCCAACTATTGTGACTAAGAGGTCACTAATTGGGTCAATAGGTTAATGAAGCAATAGAACTCAGCATTAGTAATCTCTCCTTGAGAAAATAGAGTATGAGTGTCTCTCTCAGAAATAGATCAGTGGGGATAGGTGGGACCCCAAAAGGACATTTAGATGTAGTAACCCTTAAACAGGTCTAGACCTCAGAAGTTGGAAGAGATCCGTCCATATTATCCTCATTCTCAGACGAGATAGAAGAAGTTCCACGAAAATCAGATCTTCTTAGAGGCATGATCTAAGAGATGAAGAGATGAAAATTGGAAGGATGTAAGACCTTAGACTCTACATCCCAAAATTAAGGCAATAAGAAAGGAAAACATTCCTGAATGTCTCATAGACTCTCCCCTATAAGTGTGGTGCGCTACACATCTATAAAAAGACTTTACTTGACATGGATTTATGGGCATCCAATTGACCATAAACCTTACTCTGATACCATCTTTGTAATGACCTAAACCAGGGCCTGACCATGACAGGTATCTCAAGTCCCACGTGGATTGGAGATCACCCCCTTCACCTAATTGAACCAATATAACATCCTCAAAGTTTGGATGAATTCCCAATATATAATAAGATAACATAAGATAAAACTAATAATAATTTATTAAGTGTCTATACCATCCACCGGTAATCTGATAACCATCCATTACCAAATAATTAACCAAACCACCCAAGTCCAAAGTCATCCAATAAAGCCTCTACAAATTGAAGGTCAATAAAATGTCAAGACATATGCCCGACAATAGAAAAAACCAATACCCAAAAGATATTTAAAACATAAAATGGAAACTACAATATGAACTAGGGTCTTCCGAAGAATGAAAGCTCACCATTTCAATTTGACTTACTAGTTTATCCCGAATCCAAGTTACTGAGTAGGAGATGTGAAAGTATGGTCAGTTCCTACATTGTATGAGGATACAGTGTCTAAACACGATTAGCAGTTGGAGCGCTAACATGTAACTCAAAGATAAAAGAATAAAATAATGCCATGATAACAGTTCAAAACCAATAAACACTCAATGCGTAATATCATATAAAATGAATATACATATATAATACCACATGTTGAGGTAGGGATAAAGGCTTAGCATGAACTTCAAAAACCTTGACCTGGGTTATGTAGAATAATCTTCATAGAACAAAGCACCCACAGGATATATGGGCTCAGCTCTCTCATAGATGAAAGGGCCTCAATACGTGTAGCTGCATAAGATGAAGAATATTTATATCTATATATGCCTTTATGGGGGAGTCAAACCTCCCAGTATAGTCAAGGTGACGTAAGAACCAATGTATAAAATATGGGGGACTCGAACCTCCCATTTTTATATTTAATATGGGGGACTCCAACCTCTCAGTTATTTAGACACCCGCACCAGCTAGTGCAGTTTTCAGTGTTAGTCTTTGGACCTCCACTTTCACAACTCGGCTACACATCCAACTCTTAAGCCTAATTTAAAACATTTAACATGCATCAATATTTATTAAACCTGGTTTACATAAAGGCACCCCATTGGTATTATCATACCAACCACACTTGCAAGTGTACATTATGCCATAACAATAATTTCATTATTTAGGACACAAAACTATTGTCCAAACAAAGACATCAAGTTAATACAATATTTAGGACTCTAACCCATTTAGCTGACCAAACCCCAAGGTTACAATTTAATTCAGTTTATGGCTACCAAGGCCTTTAAAAATTCATGCATCAATCATTATCATTATTAATCCAATGCCTTAGTTCAAAAGCACAATTCAGATTTATGACAAAATCATTCTTATTGACAATTTCATGAATAGGTTGAGGGCATGCCATTATCAAAGCCAAAATAATTAAATTTGAGGTTTAACCATGACAGCTCAATTACATCACCATTCCCGTGCACCCACGTGCAAAACCATGATTACAGCATGCATAATCATAATTTAAACCATGGAAAACCAATATTCACTGATATGCATCCAAACCCCTCTACCTTGGTTTTAAAACCATTATTAATGACTCATGAACATTACTTAAATCATATGTTTTTAGTGAAATAACAATGAAGAAAGAGTCACATGCCTAAATTATAAATATTTACGAAGTGAAATTGATCCTTAAGCCCTTAGATAACCAATTTGGGGAAACACTAGCTTGCCTATCTTAAGAGGATTTAGAGATAATAAGGAGGATGTTTAATCTTGTTAAGTATGGAATGAATGCCCCAAAAGTGTTTTATGGAGATGGGGTCTTAAGGGTTATAAGTGAGAAATGTTTAAAATGCCCTCAGCTTAAAAGTTGTAAAAAGTCGTCGTTGGTTGCGAATCGACCCATTGACTCATCACCATATCATACGACTCATAGACATGAGTTGTATCCTAGATAGTGGTTTGGATACCCATACACTTCCCCTTACGACTCTAAGATCCCACACGTAACCTAACCCTACGACTCATAGGGTCTAGTCATCACTAACACAGTATCCAAAGGGGTTAGACACTAAAAAACATACGACACAATCCTACTACTCATAATATGGTCTTACGATTCATAGTGAGTCACTCATACTTAGAGAAAAACTTAGCCAACTACCCACTGATTTGGTTACGACTTGGGTCCCTAGACCCATAACCAGACCATAGACTCATATAAAGAGCCATCAATAGGGAAGTGATCTTAAAGCTAACTGAATTTTTAAAGGACAAAATCTGAGGCATTTTAGAAAAGACTGTAAAAACTAGGCAAAAGCAACAACAATCATAAAGGTGTTAATTTATGTCAAAAAAGACCTACATGGTTTAAATATAGAAACAGACGCCCTTACACTTAAGGAAATAATTGACAGACAGTAGAAAGGTACCTTGGGAGATAATAGAGCATGTTGAGAATATAAGATGCAAGTTACATGCTATACAAGGGAAAATCAATCATACATTTAGGGAGGAGAATATAGTTGTAGATGCTTTGTCCAATGAAGTAATGGATACACAAGATATAAAGGAGAACCATAGTTTAATAAACTACAAAAAAGCATAAGGAAGTGCATCAACATAGACAAATCACAAATTCTAAATTTAAGGATTAGGACTCGAAAAATCAACAAACAATGATTAAGATGATGAAATCCAAGAAAAAAAGGAGAAACATTCACATAGTATAGAGAATCACAAAGGGGGTTCCAATAATTACAATCTCATAGGTGTGCAAAGAAATAAAAAGCACAAATATAGATTATTTGTCAATAAAGTAATAGAAAAATTATGTCAAACCTAGATAGTTACCCTAGAAATCTAAAAACTTTTACAAAGAGTTAGGTAGATGGATCCCCCTGCCACAACACTCTTGATAAAATCCAAATCGCCTCTGGAGCTTTGGATAAGATGCTTATGGATCTTGGGGTGCTTGACGACTCCTTGGTGATATCAGAAGGTGCCAATGGGATGAAGATTACTTACAATGAGGGTCAAGGGATATTTAAGAGGCCAAGGAAGGGTAAGACGGGGCTAGAAAGCCCCCTAATAAAGGACATGCACCCTATCAGCTTTAGAGATGTACCCAACTTACTCTAGATCTGATAGAGCAGGTCAAAACAACCCTATTCGCTCTTGAAATTCACCCCGTGTACACCGCACATGCTTGAGAGGATGGTTAATGGGATACCAAGCTTTGTTATTTCCAAATAGGTCATTTTGTCCTAAAAGTATAATAATTAGTACTATACTATAAATAGGACCTCTCTTTTATTTAGTAGGAAGTTGTTGATGAATTATGAATTAATAATCCCTTATGAGTGAGTGGCAAGCTTGGATTAGATTGTGTTAAAATTTCATTTAGAAATGTTGGTTGCTTAAGAATTGATTTCCTTGTGGCCTACGTACGAGTTTAGGTGCTTGTAGATAATTTGCATTGTGTATTAAGGACTTAATATACCCTTTGTTTGCCTTTCAGTTCCTATCTTGTGTCTATCTTTACTTGCTTTCATCTATCCTTTTATCATCATTCTCGTTTCTTAGTTTAATTTTGATTTAGCAGTTTGTTCCATTATCATTTGGTATTAGAACCGAGCTTGATTTTATTCCCACAAAGTCATGATTTCATTCCAACAAAGTCAATCTTGAATTTGTTATCTAAAAAAAAGTATCAAAAACGTTTTAAAGAAAAATCCATTTTTTTGTGTTTTTGAGTCCTTTTAGTTATTTCTACACTAGATTTGTTTCCTACAGTGTTATTAGGGTCAGAACCTTGAGATTTGTAGCTTGATTATGGGCATTTAAGAAGAACTCACCCTTGTTGTCTTGAAATTTAAAGAAAGAGAAGGAATGGGTTCTTTGATACACAGATTTTTGGTTGAAATTTGAAGTTGAAGAAGTTGAAAAAGTGTTCCCAATATTGAGAGAATCTTAGAGTTAAAAGATGGTCTGATTTGGAGAGATTTAAAAAGTCCACCATTTTTACGGTTTTGAAGATTGAAGAAAATATAAATGGGTTTGAAAATCTGAAAAAATTGGTGAAGAATTTGAGAAAAATAATGTTTGGGATGAGTTTAGAAGGTTGAGAAAGGCCTAGATTCAAAATTTCAACTCATTCCAAGCTATGGAGAAAAATTTGAAAAACTGGTGTTCTTGGAGAAATAGTTATCTTCAAGGTCAAATTTCAAAAAAAAGAGTTTATTTTATCCTAAAAACAGAAATAAAAGGTGTAAAAAAAATGCTAGTACAAAGCACTTTTTGAAGATCCAAAAGAGTGTTTGAAGAAGAGGACGAAAGGGGGAACATTTGGAAGTACAGGTAGTACAATGAAAAATGTTTTTCTGCTGATCTTCCTTTAGGATGCCCTAGAGCTGCTCTTGAGCTACTGAAGCATCTCAAACCAGTAGCTAAGGCCTCCAAGGTGCGTTGTACATGCTCTCTGTCTGCTAGAGTAGGTCCCCAACGTACCTCAAGTTTTCCCAACACACTTTAAGATCCCAAAATGCATTTCGAACGCAAAACACATCTCACCAACTCATTTAAGCACTTTAATTACTCCTTTTGCTCTGGTTTGATTCCTTAGTTTCATTTCTTGATTCTTAAATTCATCTCTTGATTCTTAAACTACTCAACAACTAGTAATTTTTCTACTAAGTTGATTGATTAGTTCTTGCGTCCTATTTCTTTCAAGTTTTTCTCTTTATTAATTCATTATTAGTTCATGATTCAAGTTTGTATGAATTTTATTATTTGAGTCTTTAAAACAAGAATCTATTCTGAACTCAAGCCATAATTGGCACCAAGAATTATCATTGGATTATAAATGATCTATCAACGCCTCAACACCAAAGAAACAAAACAAAGGCGTGAACTTTGAGAGCTTGTGGGTTTAGTTTCTCTAATGCTAACGTGTTTGTTATTTTGTGAGTGTCTTTCTTCATAGGTACAATGGCTATACAAAGACGAAACTTCACAAACCATGGATAACCATTCAACAAGTATTATTTTAGCATCCACTAAAACTCTCAACCATAAACTTGATTTTATGGACGCCAAGATAAATTCACTTGGCCTTAAGGTGGAATCCATGATTCGAAGAATAAAAGGCATGAAAGTATCTTTCACAAGGAGAATGGATAACATGATAGATCATCTAAACTTCCCTAACTCCACCCATTCCAATCCACCAAACTTTAAAGCTCCCTTGAGTGGACATGCTCAAACTTTCCTCCCTAAACTACCCTAAGCTACACTAAAACAAAGTCAACCCAATCAAGTTAAGCATGAAGGGGAAGAATAAGATAAGGAAGTGGATAAGAATTTGGCTCAAGAAGGAGATTCATGTGAGGATGTTGAGCCAAGGATTGAGTTGAATAAGGTTCGTGAGCCAATGCTTCCAAAGGTGGATTCAAAGAAAGCCTCTCAAAGGCATAAGTTAGAAAGCCTAGATGAGTTCTTATTCAATGACTCAAAGGTTTATGAACTTGAATCAAAGGAATAACATAATCAAACTCCTATGGATCTATAAGTACATTATGTCAAGGGGTGAAGCATCTAACCCCATAGATCAAGAGAAGGAGTTACCTACCAAGAAAATTCCTACAAATAGGTAAAATGATCAAGACTATTAGTCTAATTTGATGCCTAGAAGGTAAGGTCCTTATAAAGCACCTACGGAGGAAAAGATAACAAGTTCAATACATTGGTTCCAAGGTATGTACCTACCCCCTCCTATTCCTAGTAATCCTTGGAATTATGATGATATTTTCCTCATATTGACTGGATCTTTGAAGATGATTAATATCATGTCACATCATGAGAATATTAGTTTCTTCAATATTCCTTTAGGGAATTTGCCTTTGGTGCTTGAATTGTGTGGGTCTTCCAATCTTAAGGCCCAATCTATTTTTTTATTAGGAAAGAGTCCATGGTGTATACTTGATGTACAACTTTGGCTTTCTACTCTTTGTCACACTTTTGTGGTTGGACAAGTTGAAATAATAGAAAGGAATCCTCGAAGCACGCTAAATGCCATGAAAAGAAGTCACCCAATATCTTAGGGATACCTTTTGGTGTGGAGTGAATTGGTTTCTCATAGAACCTACAATTTCTCCCAATGGTGAATGCACTTCTTGAGAGCAGTTGCTTAAAGAAAAATGATGTAATGTAGTTCAATTGTCTTTTCTAATATATTGTATGCTTATGTTTGAAGGTAATTTAGATGATAATGGTGTCCTTAACTCTCTTCTTTTCTATTTTTTTCGCTTATTATGACTTATGTTTGTGTTGAAAATGCATTTTGTGTGAACATGAGTTGTCTTAAAAGGAAGGGCGATGTACATCCCAATGACTTGACTCCATCCTTGGTTGTTCAAACTTCTAGTGACTTGATTACTATCTTTCTTGAGTAACTTGCTTTTATTAAGTATGGAAACAATTTAGATAAGACTCATCTTCTTCACACCTTTCTTTACTACCTCTTTGCATTAGATGACGTCAATATTGATAAAGGATTTATCTTGGAGAGAGGTGAGAGTTCTTGGGCATGGTCTTATGGGGAAAAAAATAAACACTTGTGTCTTACTACCTTGGTAGCTTCTTTATTTCATAATGCTTTTCATAGCAACCGTTTTTTAACCTTAAATGAAGAATTCTCTTTCATTGGCTTGAAGGAAGTTTAGTTATATATGAAATGGGTGTCTTCTTGGCATGGTTGTATTTTTATTAACTCGTGTGCTATCTCTCATTTTTTGAGAAATTATTTGGTGTGAGTTCTTCTCTTGTGTTTTAAGGTTGTAGATTTGAGGACGAATCTTCTTCAAGAAGGAGCAGATGATACAATCCAAATTACCTCCAAAACCTTGGATAGGATGCTTATATATCCTAAGGTGCTTTACAACTCCTTGATTCTATCAAAAGGTTCCAATTGTATGAATATTACCTACAAGTAGGGTCAAGGGACATTTAAGAGGCCAAGGGAGGTCAATACGAGGCTAGAAAGCCACCAGAAGAAGACATTCGCCCTATCCTCTTTGGTGATGCGACCAACCTACTCTAGATTTGCTAGAGCAAGTCAAAACAGCCCCATATACCCTTGAAATATTCCCCATGTGCATCCCACATGCTTGAGCAGGTGCTTAATAGGTTACCAAGCCTTATTGATACAAGCCAAATTGCCTCCAAACCTTTGGATGGGATATGTATAATGCTCTAGGTGCTTGATGACTCCTTATTTCTATTAAAATATGCTACATGGATAAATATTACCATTAAAGCGGGGTCAAAGGACTTTGACAAGGTTAAAGGAGTGAAAAACAGGGCTCGAAAGCCCCTTGGAAGGAACATGCAACCAAGGCATTTTGGACCTACCTTTGATCCACTCTAGCATCTCAAGAGCGGGTTAAAACAACCTCTAGTGGGCCTTTTCTTACATTTGGGTCACTTTTGGGTCCTAATTATGTAATATTTATCCAAACTATAAATAGTTGATAGCTAGGATTATTTAGTTAGTTTTTGTTGATTGATAACGATGAATTCATGAACCTCCATTGGGAGTGCTTTGAGAGCTTGGAAAAGTGAATGTTGATCTTTGATTAGAAACATCAATTGTAAGGGATATTCAATCCCCTCTGCGGTCACAAAAGAGTTAGGTGCTATTTAGTAATCTTTAAGGGAGGTTTTTGAGTTTGATACACCCTTTGATTGCCCTTTTGTTATCATAGTTGTGTGTATATTTCTATGTTTTATATTATATCCTTCTATGTTTACTTTTCCGCATTTAGATTTCAGTCTTTGTGGCAAGAATTTTATCATTTGGTATCAGAGATGAGCTTGATTTCATTCCTACGATGTCAATCTTGGGTTTGTTATCTTGAAAATCAATTACAAAAAGTGGTATCAAAAATCAAAAATCCCCCAAAATAAGTCACTATTCATGTTTTTATTCTTAGGTCAAATTTTGAGTTTTTCATTTTTTGTTATTCTTATGTTTCTAGTGTTATATTTATGTTCTCTAACACTATACGAGTCTATAAATAAAATTTGAGCTAGATCGAAATGAAATTGAGCCTTCTACTATGTTGGAAGCTTGGATTGATGAAATTTGAAGTGGATTGAAAATCTGAAGAATTTGAGCTAAATGGTGTTTGGAATGAGTTTAGAAGGTTGAAAAGTGGCTACATTAAAAATTTCAACTCATTTCGAGCTCTAGAGATGAAGTTAGGAAAAATTGGTCTTCTTGGTGTTCTTGGAGAAGCTTGCTATCTTCAAGTTAGAATTTTCAGCAAATTGTTTGTTTGAATAAAAACTGTTAAAAGTGTTTGTACAAAAGCATTTACAAAGATTCCAAGGATATTCCATGAAAAGAGGACAAAGGGGGACCAATACAGGGGCAAAAACACCATTCCAAGAGAGCTGGGAGGATAATATGCGCCCCATCTTCCCTTGACCTATGTTGGAGCTGATGCTACAGCCCAAACGCATTTCAAACCAGTAGGGGGACTTCCAAATGCGTCCAAGGTGTGCTGGGTATGCACCCCACCTGCTGAAGTAGGTCTCCAACACAGATCAACAGTTCTCCAAGGCAAATCATGCTTCCAAACATATTTAAAGTTTTTCGATTCCATTTTGCTCAAGGTTTGATTCCTTAGTTTCACTTTCTTGATTCCTAAACTCAATTTTTTATTCTTTAACTACTAACAACTAAGTAAATCATCTACTAAGTTGGTTGATTAATCTTGAGTCCCATTTCTTTCATCGTCCAATTTCTTTCAAGCTCTTCTCTTTTTCAGTGTGTTGTGATTTCTTGATTCAAGTCCGTAAGTAATTTTTATTTTGATTCATTCAAACAAGAATACACTTTGGCCATAGGTAGATATTGACACCTTAGTGACTTTCAACATTCATCGCTCCAATTATGAGGATCACAAAGGTAAGATTCATATAAGTGTTGGTGAGGAGCGTTACAACTAATATTGTTTGTTTATTTTGTAGGTACAAGGTGATATAAGGAAGAATGTCTTTGGTTGCCTCAAACAATTGTGGCTACGACATAAGAGACAATGATTGTGGTGAAGATTGTTATGGCTACGAAAAAAATGGAGATTATGGGGGCTATAAATATAGCCACGATCAAGGTATGGATAAAAATTAGGGCTACTACTCCAAAGGAGAATGTGAGATGAATGATGACCCTAGTCTTTATGGTGAGTATGGATATGATGAAGAGTCTTATGATCATTTTTATGAGGAAGATGGAGCATGTTAGGAGTATTACACTTCCCACTCGGAGCCTAGAGGTGGTGTGAGGTATAACCTATTTATTTACAAATCTTATGAGGATCATGGTGAGAATGTATGTGAGGATTGTGAAGTTTCAAATTCCTCATCTTTTAGTACTTCTTATAAATGTGAAAGTGATGTGAATACTTATGCTAACTATAGTAGATGTTGCTCCATGGGAATGAAAGATTGTGAATCTCCAAAGGCTAGGTGTACTACATCATACTCTTCTTATCCTAGTGCCCAAATGTATGAAAACGGGAACCAAGGTAGATATGGAGGGTATAGTAGGAGTCAAGATCTTCCTATTCTCCCCATCTTTATAAGTGAGTCGGTTCCCAAAGAATATCTTAATTGGGGATGGGAGTGTGAAAGGATATTTATGGATTATAATATAAGCGAAGTCGAAAGAGCAACGTGTGAACTTAAACATATTCAAGGTCTGGCACCTTTGTTGTGGGAATCTATAAGGAAGTCTAGTCGAATTTAGAGTGACTTAAAAGAACTCATGATGGGTACCCATGCACCAATGGGGTATACCAAGCTTTATAATGTTGACCCAAAAAGAAATGTTTACTCCAGAAAGGTAATCATTTAGAGGGTTTCGGTATGCCTCCTTATGCTAAATGATTGGTGCTATAGAAACTAAATCATTCCTCCCATGGTTGACCATCTAGGGATACCTTGAGAACCTCTACTTGTTCCATACTTTTTGGATAGGTATAGGGTTTTTGAGAGAGTAAAGATTTTCTTCATCCGATGTGGGTAATATAAGGAGGTGTGGTGTGAAATCTTCCCCTTGGAACATGGACATATAAGCTTGGGCTCCAATTGGTTTGCACAATATCAGGTTCCATATGTATAATATTAGCCTAAGATTGTAAAGTACCAATAGAGAAATCATCTCTTTCCATCCATTCTTCCAAAATCTCAAAGAGATATGACTACTTACTCCAAGCCTAAAAAGATTGAGAGAAAAGATTAAGAGGAGTAAGAGAGTGAAAGGTGGCAACCTAAGAAAGGAAAAAAGAGAGGTTGTGAGGAGTGAAGTGAGGGGGTTGCCACCAAATCGAGCTAACATTGTTTGTCCTTCTTTTAACAAGGACATGTGTGTAGGTACCAACATGGCAAGCGGAGATGAACAAGAACCAAAAGAGAAGATTTTCTTTAAAGATTCGAAGAGGGAAATATTATATGCTTCCAAGGCTTGTGAAGTACCTTCACGCCAAGGCAAAGAAGCATATTCTCAAGAGCTTCAAGGTAAAATATCTAACTCTTACACTTTTGTACATATGAATGATGATTTTGTGTATAGTAGCACATTAAGTGTGAGTAGTAGCTTATCTATATGTGAGTCTCATGATTCTTTGCCTTTTGTTAATTATGTACCCATTGAGTGTGTGGAAACACTAGTTGATCCTATTGATGACCTCACTGACACTTCTAGTAAGATCAATTTGAGTCCACCTAGTGTTGAAGCCAATGTGATGAATGATGGTACATTGACTTGCGAAAATTATATTGACAAACTTGTGGGTGAAACTAAAACACTACTTGAGGATGATTATAATGTGATTAGTGAACCTCAAGTGAGTAATGATGTTGAAAATATTGGCCAAGTAAATAGGAATGACCCTTTGAGCATGTCCTTTAGTGAATATCCTATTATTTGTAAGGGTGTCAATAGGGCGGCGCGGTGCGGGTGCGGTGCGGGTTTTTTCTAAACCCGCAAATTTAAAAACTGCCCTACACCACCCCGCATCACCTTTAAACCTGCAAAAATCTGCCCCATACTCATACCCGCGCATACCCGCACCGCCCCACGTTTTTGTTTTTTTTTCTTTTTTGAAAATTTTATAAACTCCATTGGAAATCACAATATTCTTAAATCAACAATTAGGAAGTAGTAACAACTAATTTCTATTATATCACTTTTTACTAAGAAATTGTCAAAGAAGTATCAGGTGTACAAACAATGATCAAATATCAAATTTTCATTTATAAGATGAATCACGAAATTAAAATTAGAGATCAATTAATTTATCTGATTATTTAGTCGTTTCTATAGATAAATTAAATAATCTATGCACGGCAAATTGATTTAGTACGAAAAAACCTTTAAACTTTTGTTTGATATTTTGAGTTATAAAATTATTTTACCGGCTAGAAAAGAAAAGTTATGAAATTATTTATTTTTAGTGTTATATATGTCATTTTAAGTATGATAAAATTTTAAGAAAAGAATACATATAACTTTAGGTAGATTCACGAGAATAATACAAAATTTTTGCTTTTTTTATTTAAACTCGTATATACCCACAACCCGCCCCGCACCATTTAAAAAAAACTACTCCAACCCACACAGTACTGACATAGCCTAAAACCCACATCATCCCACACCCGCACCGCCTTATTGTCATCCCTAATTGTTTGTCTTGCTCATAAGGATGATTATGTATTTGAAACTTCTTCATAACTTGATAGTTATGTTGTTGAGAGTGAACTTACAAGTTCTAATCCTCCTTCTTGTATTGATCCTTCTTTTTTTAAGTATGATATCTTGTTCGAAGATGGTATAATCACTCGAGGTGAACCTAGTGGTGTGAATAATACTGATGGTGTAGCTTATCTTGAGTGTTATAGCCTATATGACAACCCACTATAGTGTGACTACATTCCTCCTAAAGATGGAAATATCTTCCTTGAAAATGAGAGTACTTTTAATGGAAAAGAATGTGAGGTTTTGAAAAGGAATGATCAATTGGGTGATTATAACTTTGATTTTCTTGAATATTTAAGAAACTCAATTAGTGATTGTTTCTATGAAAATACCTGTGGTTGTGATCCTTTGTACGATACCCCACCCTTTTTTGATAATTATGAGGATGAATTGTTTACTCCTTGTGATGACTTGAGTAATAATTTCTTTGATTTTAGTGGTGGTATGTGTCTACTTAAGGATTCTTTCCTTGAAAGAGAAAGTATCAATTATTTCAAAACCGTTTCTTTATCTACTTTGTGTGCTCCTATTGTTGAGAATACTTATGGTGATGATCTTGAATCTAATAGTGAGTATATACATAAGGACACATTGGTTGAAGTTAAATTGAGTGATACCTTTATCTACTCTCTATTAGGTTTTGATGATGCTTATGCTAGTGTGGATATTATGTCTTTTGATTTGGGTGATGTGTTTGGGGGAAAAAAGTGTTTTCTAGACCCATGTCTATAGCCACTCTATTCATTTGACCTCGGTGACAAATTTGAATGTTGTGATTTCCACACACCCAACTTGATGGTTGGTCTAATTGACAAGCAAAGTTTAGATGAGGATGTTGGAATCCTTCCCTATGATTGAAAGTCTTTATTGGGGATTTACAACCCACTTATAGACCCAAGTTGTACATGGGAGGCATTTACAACAAAGATAAGAATTCATTAAAGAAGGGAAGTAAAAAAAATATCCAAGAGAATTCAACATTGTGTGTTTTCAATCTTGACCAAGGTTTCACTACTTGTAGGTCAAGGAGAGAGTCTCCTCTTGAAAATACATTGAATGGATTCCATTCTTGTGATCTCTTTCTTTATGAATTATTTACAATCGGTAACCCATTTCTTAAGGCAAGTTATTTGAATGGAAAAAGTCATATGTGCTTAAATATTTTAATTCCATCTTTGTATGCATTATGTGCTATATCTTTTGAGCCAAATGGCCTTCTTGTAGATAATATCACCTTGGATAATGCTTTTATAATTAATTGCTTTCTATACTACCTCTTTGATTTTGATTATTTCTATGCTAGTATTGGATTTTCTTTATGTAGAGGTATGGAACTTGTTGGTTGGTCCACTTGTTTGAATGACAATTCTATATGGGTCTTGTGGACTTTAAAACCAATTGAGTCACCACTCTTGATGTGGTCTCTTAAAGAAGTGATTAAGAAATTGTGTCTTATGGCTCCAAAGGTGAAGGTAGCCTTAACTTTTGGATTTAGTGATGCCATTATGACCTTTGTGGTTTCCTTACCTCTTGGTGATTCTCATAGCCAAGTCCTTTGTGTATTTTTCAATAAGTTTCTAATGTTTACCATGAAGGATCCTTGGTTATATCTTAAGTGTGTGCAACCTTTGGCATGATGCTATGATTATTTGTGCTAACCCTAACACACATATCATGAGGTTGTTGTATTTGTTTGTTCTTTCTTTGGTTATACAAGGTTTGGATTTGAAGTTGAATTCTTTTCAAGAATGGGAGAATGATACAAGTTAAATTGCCTCCGAATCTTTGGTTGGTATATATACGATCCTCTTATGTCTATCTTTACTTCTTTGGAAGCATAATGTTGAAAAGAGGCAAACAATATTGAGATTGAATTCATAATGAATAACCAAACTTGAAAGCTGGTTGATTTTCCTCCAAAAGATAAACTTTTAAGTTCCAAGTAGATTTTCAAAAAAAAAATGAAACGTGATGTCACTGCTGATAAATATAATGCAAGAATTGTTGTCAAAGGGTTTAGATTACAAGGTCTTTGATTACTTTGATACATACTCATCGATAAAAAGTATTACATTCATTAGAGTGCTAAGGTTGTTAGATGTCGTTTACGGTCTTGAAATTCATCAAATAAATGTGAAAATAACCTTCATAAATAGAAATTTAAAGGAAGAAATCTACACGAAAACGTGAAGGATTCGTGTTTCGTGAAAATGAAGAAAAGGTGAGTCGACTTGTTAAATCTATGTACGAACTAAAACAAGTAGTCAAACAATGATATTCCAAATTTGATCATACAATATTGTCAATAGCTCCAAGATTAATGAATATGATACTTTTTTACATGAAGAACACTTCAAATTAAGTCCTCATTGTTTGTTGATATGTGATGTCATGTTAGTATGAGTAACTGCAATTGCTAACATAAATGCTACTAAGATTATGCTCACTGGTAAATTTGATCTGAATGACCTAGAAGTTGCCGATCCGATATTGGGTATTGAAATTCAAAAGACTCCTCAAAGTCTACTATTAGCTCATATCACCATATCTAATTGGCATTTTAAAATTTTTAGTATTTAAACTTTAAAGCTGCAGAAATACCAATTGATATGAACCTTGCTCTTACTAAGAATAAATGATGAAACTAAGTCTAAATTATGCTAGAATGTTAGGGCAGTTTGATGTATACATGATTCGATATAGATTGTATTATAAGTAAATTAAATTGATACACTAGTAATTCCAATCAAAATTATTTGATGACTATGAAATGAATTTTGGGATATTTGAAATATATTCAAAACTTTGTTTTACATTAAAATAAGTATTCCATGATGTATATGGGATCAACGAGTCAACTGAAACTAAATTTACAAAAGGATATATTTTTATCATTATTGGAGAAATAGTATCTTGAAAATCATCAAAACAGAAATGTATCACATGCTCTACAATGAAATTTGAGTTTATAGTTTTAGGAAGGTCAATGAAGAAGCTGAATGACTCTTAAATTTCTTAGAAGAGATTCTATTTTTATTAGAACCGTTACTCCGATATGCATATAATGTGAGAGCCAAATGTCAACAGAAAGGGTTGGGAGAATTATGTACAGTAAAAAGTGTCGTCACATACGATAAAGGTATAATATTATTAGACAACTATTTTTTAATGTAATTATCACAATTAATAACATAAAGTCAAAGAGATAATGTTCCATATCCACTTTCATAAAAACTAATTAGTAAGATGACTTAAGGATTATCAAGGGGAATAGGACATGTTTGATGATATGTCATTGTGAAGGTAGCTCTACCTAAAATATTAGAAATCCCAAAATATAGGTTCAAGGAAAACAAACAAAGTCATTGATAATAGTTCAATATTGTCAAAAATAACTTTTCTTATCCAGTTTCGTGATGAGACAATATTCAGTTAAAAAAATATACATGGGAAGAAAGTTGGGAATGACCCTCTGTAAATGTGAAGTGTATACCGGGTCAAGAAAAATTTTGTAAGACTAATTCTTTATACACTTATAAACAAGATAGTGTTCATGACTAAAATAATAAAATAAAACAGTGACAATCAAGGGGGTTTGGGCTGTAGGTGATAAAAGAATTTTAAAATGAGGTGTAAGTGACACAAGTCTTAATTATTGAGTGGAGGTGACAATTACTTTATTATGGATTAAGAAAGTTGGAAAAGTTTGAAAATAGTCTAGAAGTTTTTAAATTTATACTTTGATCCAAATGTTAAAATAGAGGGAAAAAGGCGTGTTTCTCTCTCTTCTCATCCATTGTTGTTTTCTCTCTCTTCACGATTATTGTTGTCCATTCTTGTTGCTTTTTTATTCATCATCTTCTGCTTCATTATCATCATCTTCTACTTCATTATCATCTTCATCTCGTTATTGTTGACCATTATTGTTTTTGTTGTTATTGTTACCGCTAGTGCTGCTATCTGACCAATTTCTTAGGTCAAATTTTGTTTCCTACATCACTTTCCACTTTAGCATTACTTCATATATGACTTTGGTAAGTAAAATTATGATTTTTATTCAAATTTTTCATCTGGGTACACCATTTATTGTTTTTTTCCAACAATGGATGGAACCCGATCATGAATCTAAATAAGTGCCCACAATTTAAACAGATCATTCATTTGATGCATCAGATAAGTAATTTGTTGTAAGAGAATATTTATCTGTTGCATCAGACTAGTTATCTAATGCATCAGAGTGATTATCTGTTGCACCAGACTGATTATCTATTGCATCAAACTTCGTATCTGTTGCAACAAATGATTAATCCATTTGGAACAACACAAATCAGCCCCTGCCACAAACCCAACAGATAACCAATATGTTTCAACCCTTGCTATTGCTACTGGATTCAAAATTATTCCTTACGTCCAATTACCCGTCTCAAATTTCCAAATTTGATTTCTCAATTTACTTGTCTCTTTTCATTAATCAAGAAGAGATAAAAAAATCCATGTTTTACCCTTTGCATTAATCACTTTTTATTCAAATTAAAATGTAAACATCATTCAATAGGGAGACTATACGTCGACCCACGTTAAAAGCTTTCTTATCGTATGAAATTTTGATTGAGTAGCAAACAATAGTTATTTCAAACACCATCTACTGTCCCACCAACTGATCAGCCCCTGCCACAAACCCAATAGATAAATCTTGCTATTGCTACTGGATTTTAAATTACTTCTTTTTACGTCTAATTGTTGACATGTTTGTTGAGAAGAAATAGACAGAATGAAAATTTAATATAAATTAAAATGTCAAAGTTGTTCAAACATAATTTTTTATTAAACAAAAAAAAATTCATATACATAGACTAAAAGAAAAAAATAATCTAATTATTATTATTATCATCATTATCAGCCGGCCAATCTTCAACTGGAAGTAGCAAGGCCCTCCTCAGCCTGTGGATCTCACGGAGTATCCTTGCTCTAACTGCTCCCAGTTCCCATTGTGGGTCACGAACCTGATTCCAAAGTTCATTCACGGCGTCTTGCAGAAAAGCAACATCCCACACTGGATCATCCATAATCTAGAACACATAGGAATTGACAAAAATCTTAAAAACAAAAGTAAAGATTTTAAGAATATCCTAATGTAATACAACGTATACTACAAATTCGCAAGAAAAAAACTTATCTTAGTTGGGGAAGAGAAAGTGGTGGAAGTGCAGGTGTAATATGAAAAACGAGATGCAATAAATAAATAGAGTGTAGTTGAATGAACGATTGAGCAAGGAGGGACCTATATATAGAGGATTGAATTTGAATTAGAGGAAAAAAGGCAGGATTGTTCACCTCCATTTATTTGTTATTTTTTTTATTTTGATTACTGTGAATAGTTATGACTTAGTTAATTTTAGAAAAAAAATATTGTGATAAGTCATGACTTTTCAGATTATTATTGTAAATTAGTTCTTTTCAAGAACCATTTTTATTGAGTTGTGACAACATATTCTATATTTGTTGCATCAAATAATTCATTTATGACAACAGATATTTCATCTATTGCAACAAATATAAAACTTGTTGCATCAGATAACCTATCTGTTGCAACATATAATTTAACTGTTCACCTTCATTTATTAATTACATTTTTTATTATTGTGAAAAGTCATGACTTAATTAAATTAAGAAATACTGTGATAAGTCATGACTTTTCAGATTATTATTATTATTAATTAGTTCTTTCCAAGAATCATTTTTATTGAATTGTGACAACAAATTCTATATATGTTGTATCAAATAACTCATCTGTGACAATAGATATATCATTTGTTGCAACAATAGAGAATTTTGTTGCATCAAATAATATATCTGTTGCAACATATAATCTATCTTTTTCATTTAAAAAAACCATCATCGTATCATTAATCCAAATTTGCTGACTTTTTTATTATATAAAATAAAAAAATACCTTTTCAATAATCATTTCTTTAATAAAATAATAAGTATTTTTATTTTCTGGCAACAGATATAATAGACGATATATTTTAATAGCTTTTTTAATTTCCTCTAAGAGCTGATACATCATTCGTAACAAAAGGGGAATTTGATGCATCAACAACATTGTTGAATGTATGTGTTTTTGGTTTAGACAAAAAGTCACGACTCTTTACCTTTTTCTTAACAATCATCATATAACTTAATTAATTCAATGTTGCAACTTTTTTTAAATTAAATAATATTTCTTTTATGGTTATAAATTATGTATATCATTTAGTTCTTTATTATTTATTAACGAACCATTTTTAGGAGAATCATGACTTTTCACCCCTCTGTTGCCACAAGTGCTCAATCCTTACCTCCAACCGTTGACATGTTAAGAACAGGGAATAAATAGAATGATAATTAAATATTAAATAAGAATTAAAAATGCAGAGTCGACCAAACAAAAACAAACAAAATATATACATAGATTTTTTAATCCCTTATAGGTAGATCCGATATAAAAAAAATACATACATACGCTAAAACAAAGAAAAAACATAGCCTAATTATTATTACTACTATTATTATTATCATTACTATTATTATTATTATCAATCGGATAATTTTCATCCGGCAGCAGTAGGGCCGCCCTCCTCATCCTTGCTCCGAAGTCGGCCAAATCCCTCTGAAGTTCATCAAACTACCTTTGAAGTTCCCACAAGGACTCGATATGAATCTTCTTGTACGAATCTGGATCAGCCATATTTGTAATGTAAGTGTAGTAGAATGAACGAGTGAGAGTAAGAAAAGGAGGCCGGAGGGACCTATATATAAATAATTGAATTGGAAAAGCCACGATTGTTCATAAATCCCTTAATTAAATAAAACTGGTGACTTTTCAAATATGTAGATTAAAAAAAATGGATCTAAATACAATATTTTATCTTTTTATTGTATTTTGGAAAGAAAAGAAAATTACTTTAAAATAAATATAATAGATGGGTAATCTGTTGTAAAATATATTCCATCTGTCAGATAACTTACAACATACTGACAAGCTGTTGCAATAGATGGATATATCGGTTTGTTTTTCCAATAGATGTGGTGTCTGTTGTAACTTTCTAGTCATTTGTTTATTCAATTTAAGCCATAGATGGGCTAGGAAGAATAAGGTGCATGCAGATGGATCCACTACCATATGTGTGTGAGTTAAGAAGTATTACTAATAAAGTCACCGGGACAACACACACAAAGTACAATGTTTTTATGAATACTATTTTTAACTGATTAGGCACTGATCATTCAAACAAGATCCTGCATTGTACAGTTAAGGTTGGTGGGTTCGAATTGACAAGGTTGAGGGCCTCATGAAGATGGTGCAGATACCCTGTTACAAATTACTGAAGGTTGTTTCTCGTGTTTATGTGTGTCAAGTTTTGAGAAAGGATCAAAATTTAGTGTCATTGCAGAGAACCAATAGCGATTGGACTTAACTTTAAGCATGCATTGGACTCTGAGAACACCTTCGAAGCCTCGTACAGCATCAAACAAGAATGAAAAAATAATAGAAATTCCCCTGGCCTAAATTTATATGGAAGGGTTGATCGAGAATATGATTATATGCCAGAAAGAGTCGAAGAAGAATGCCTTCGAAGTAAAGGGGAGTTGATGAAAGACTATATCATCTAAGAGCTAATTGCAGAGGAGACATAGGGTAGAAAGTAACTTCTAGAAAATCTGGTCGATGGAAATATCTTTAAACAACATGAAAGATCTGAATCAAGTGCAAATATAAAAGTGTATTCGGCAATGTAAATTCATCTGTTGTCTCTCTGAAAGAAAAATAATGTAGATGGACACTTTTCTAGGGAGCTGCGACTAGGTTGCGTGGTCGGAATTATCACCTAGATAGAAAATAACAGAAGACCAAGAAAGAAGCTTTACGAGTATCGAGGTTTGAAATGATGTACAGTAAGTCTAGAAAACTTGCGCCAAAAGGAACTGCAGTTAAAGTAAGCGATCTAAGCGAAGGCATAAATTTCTGAATTTTAAATTTCATCCCATGCCTTCTTGTTTGTGGTTTTAATTAGGTCCACTGTTGTTGAACTGATCGGAACCACAAACGAGATTGAAAGACAGATTAAGTGTCATTACTTCCTTAGCAATATGGATTAATTGATTGTGTTTTCTTGCTAGCATGCTTTCAATATTTCTTGGAGAAGATTAGACGCTTGCTCTAGTTTATGAATTTCAATAATTTTTAACCTTGCCTCCAGCTTTCTGATTCTGTATTCAAACTAGTCATTGCCGTCTTCAAAATTAAAATAGAGTTCCTGATCTCTTATGAACCCAATCAGGAACACTACCTTCAAAGTTGTGGCATTGAAGAAGGCCGCCTTCAAAACACTTTCTTCAGAATCCTTAAAGGAAACACAGAGGGTCACTGTGTTTGTTTTAGGTTAAAATGTATTGATGCACACTCAAGATGTGGTCTCAACCATTGAACAACTCACTTTTATCGAGCATTTCTCAATGCGGCTTGCTCAACCAATTTGATAAATTAATAAGAAAGGACTTATGTAGCGTGTGATCTAAACTGACTCTACCAAGCCTATCAAATGTTACGCAACTACAGGCTCATTACCCTATCAAAAAAAATTGACAGAGTTGGTGCACAAATAAAATGAGCTAAATCTCTCAGCCTTTCTGCTAATCGCTCTTCTCCAATTATAGATGACAAGATATCTACTATGCAAAAGTCTACACCATAATCTCTCAATATCACTTGGTATTGAGAGATTACTGCTAATGCCTTCAGAATACCTTTCGCCCTAGCAAGCATTTTTAGTGACGGTGTAGATTTTTGCATAGCAAATATCTTCTTATCTATATTAGAGAAGATCGATCAGCAGAAAGGCTGAGAGATTTAGCTCGTTTGATTTGTGTACTAACTCGAGCTAATTTTTTTGATAGTGTAATGAGCTTGAATTTATGTAATGTTTGATAGGCTTTGTAGAGTCGGTTTAGATCACACGCTATGTAAATCCTTGCTTATTAATTTATCAAATTGATTGAGCAATCTGCATAGAGAAATTCTCGATAAAAGTGAGTTGTTCAATGGTTGGGACCATATCTTAAGTGTGCATGAACACATTTTGACCTAAAACAAATACAGCGACCCTCCATGTATCCTTTAAGGCTTCTGAAGAAAGTGTTTTGAAGGCTTTCTAAAATGCCACAACTTTGAAGGTGGTGTTCCTGATCGATCTCACAAGAGATTAGGAACTCTTGACCAACTTTGAAAACGACCAGCTTGAATACAGAATAAGCAAGCTGGAGGCAAGCTTAAAAATTATCGAGATTCATGTACTACAGCAAGCCTCTAATCTTCTCCAAGAAATGTTGAAAGCATGCTAAGGCTATAAAACACAATCAATTAATCCATATTGCTAAGGAAGTAATGACACTCAATCTACCTTTCAATCACATTTTTGGTTCTGATCAAGTCAATAGCAGTGGACCTAATTGGAACCACAAACAAGAAGACGTGGGATGAAATTTAAAATTCAGAAATTGTCGTCTTCGCTTAGATTCCTTACTTTAACTACAGTTTCTGTTGGTGGAAGTTTTCTAGACTTACTGCACATCATTTCAACCCTTGATGCCCGTAAGGCTGTTTTCTTAGTCTCCTGTTATTTTCTATCTAGGTGATGATCCCGACTATGCTACCTAGTCGCAGGTCCCTAGCAAAGTGTCCATCTGCACTATTTTTCTTTTAGAGAGACAACAGATGAATTTACATTGCCGGATACACTTTCATATTTGCACTTGATTCATATTTCTCATGTTGTTTTAAGATAATTTCATCGGCCAGATTCGCTAGAATTTACTTTCTACCCTATGTGTTCTCTGCAATTAGATCTCAGATGATATAGTGTTACACAACCACCTATTTTCCCTCGAAGGCATTCTCCTAACATACCTACTAGCGTATAATCATCACCCCGAGCAACCCAACCATATAAATTTGGGCTAGGACAATAACTATATTAGTTTTCTGTTCTTGTTAGATACAGTGCTAGGCTTTGAAGGTCTTCTCAGAGTCCAATGCACCCTAAATATTAGTCCAATCACTATTGAATACCTTTACAACGACACCAAAACTAGATCCCTTTACAATTCTTGACAAATAAACATGAACAACAACTAATATCAAATCTTAATAGGGTATCAGAATCATATTCATGGTCCCTCGGCTTTATCAGTTTAGACCTACCAAACTTATTGTAAAATTACAGATATCTTATTTGAATGATCTATGACTAATCAGTAAAAACAGCATTGACAAAATCAGTGTACTCAATGTGTGTTTCCATGATAACATTATCAGTAATACATACCTCCCTCATATGAAGTGGTTCCATCTATATGTAATTTATTCCTCCGAACCCATTTTTACTGCAACCTCTTGTAGTGGTCGGGTAAAAGTTGATCAACTATTAGTTTCTTATATCTACAAAGAAGAGGGAAAAAATTGATGTCATAGAAAGAACATTATTCATTTGTTCAACAGATGTAGAGTCTGTTCCAACAAATATGGAGTATGTTGCAATAGATGTGGAGTCTTTTACAGCAGATGTGGAGTCTGTTGCAATAGATTTGGAGTTTGTTGGAATACATCAAACCAGCCTTGCTGGTGGTTTAATTTGTTCCAACAGTTGCTCCGTCTGTTGCAACATCAACAACAAATAAACAACAAAATTTGTTCCAATATCATCAATAACAAATAAGCCATATCCTTTGTTCCAACACCGTCAACAACACCACACCACAACTTTCAACAACACCAACACCACCAACAACATCAATAACAACATAAATAATAAAGAAACAAACAAAATATATACCAAAAAATGATACTGCCAACAAGGTTTTTAAACTTCTCCCAACAGAATACTTTTTTTGCATATTATAATAAAAATTCTCGATTCGTTTATTCATCACTTAAAAGTTCCTTCAATTTTTTTAAATAAATATCATATGGGTAAATGGTAATTAAATAAAAAAAAATAGATGTAAATAACTTACAAAGAATAAGATGAAAATAAAAGAGCAATAGTGAACCATACCTTAGCAACAAAATGGGATCAAAACAACAATTTCAGTCGAGAAAAGATATGGATCGGTTTAGATTCGAAAGGATCTTTATGAAAAAGAGAAGAGAAAAGAGAGAAAAGAGAAAAAAGGTTGTGATAACCCTAAGCTAAAGAGGAGAGAAAGAAAAAGATGAGAGATGAATAAAATAATTTTAGGGCAGAAGTTAAAGCTGGGGAGAGATGAGATAATTCTAGATGTATCATGTACGTAGACGTGGGTTTCAATATTCATTAATTAATATAATTAATATTCATTAATAACTTGATGGGCACGAGGAAGACTAGTTAACATTGAAAAGATAATATAAGACTACTCAATGAACACATTTTTGAGTTATCCAAGAAAAAGAAACTCTTCATTTTTTACCGCATTTTGTAGTACTTACTACTTTATCTACTCGGGCAGAAACTTGCTTTAAAATTGAAAGAAAAAAAGATTTTTAAATAGATATGTTTTACAACAGATAGCAATATCTGATTAAAAATCCAAATAGCACAGTCATCTGTTACAACAGATACAAATATTGGTTTAAAAACCCTCTCTATTTGATAATTAAATATGTCAACTGTTACAACAGATATCAATATCTGTTTAAATATCCCAATAGCTCAGTCATCTGTGATGACAGATGCAAATATCCATTTGATAATTAAATATCTGTTGGTAGCTGTTGTAACAGATGACTAGTGACATGGAAAAGACAAGATAAGACTACTCAATGAACACATTTTTGAGTTATTCAAGAAAAAGAAACTTTTCATTTTTTACCGTATTTTGTAGTACTTATTACTTTACTTTAAAATTGAAAGAAAAAAAAGATTTTCAAATAGATATGTCATCTATTGCAACAGATAGCAATATCTATTTAAAAATCACAACATTACAGTCATCTGTTACAATAGATATAAATATTTGTTTTAAAAACCCTTTCCATTTGATAATTAAATATGTCAACTGTTATAATAGATATCAATACCTGTTTAAGTATTCCAACATCTTAGTCATCTTTGATGACATATGCAAATGTCCATTTGATAATTAAATCAGATATATCACCTGTTACAACAGATACCAATATCTATTTGAAAATTTCCAACAGCTCAGTTATCTATCATAACATATTCAAATGTCTATTTGTTAATTAAATCAGATATGTTATCTATTGCAACAGATGTGAATATCTGTTAGAAATTTCCACCAGCTCAGTCGTTTATTCCAACAGATTTTATTGCAATTGATTTAGATGAAACTAGGGATGAATGAATGGTCTCATAGGGTCAACTATAACTTTAATTGAGTCTTTGTAATTGGTGTTGATATTACGTTCATCCCAACCCGGGTCGTCGATCGATCATTCTGAATTGAAATGAGCTCTCATTAACTTAATGTTAGGATTTATATTATCTAAATTAATTTAGGTGGAACTAAGGATGAATGAATGATATCATAGGGTCAACTACAACTTTAATTGAGTCTTTGTAATTGGCATTGGTATTGCGTTCATCCCGACTCGGGTCGTCAATCAATCACTCTGAGTTGAAATAAGCTCTCATTAACTTAATGTTAAGATTAATATTACCTAGATTGATTTAGGTGGAACTTGGGATGAATTAATGAGCTCATAGGGTCAACTGCAACTTCAGTTGAGTACTTGCAATTGGTGTTGGTATTGCATTCATCCCGACCCGAATCATCGATCGATCACTCTGAATTGAAATGGGTTCTCATTAACTTAATGTTAGGATTAATATTACCTAAATTGATTTAGGTGGAACTAGGGATGAATGAATGAGCTAATAGGGTCAACTACAACTTCAATTGAGTCTTTATAATTGGCGTTGGTATTGCATTTATCCCAGTCTGGGTCGTCGATCGATCACTCTGAGTTAAAATGAGCTTTTATTAACTTAATATTAGGATTAATATTACCTAAATTGATTTAGGTGGAACTAGGTATGAATAAATGAGCTCATAGGGTAAACTACAACTTCAATTGAGTCTTTGCAATTGGCGTTGGTATTACGTTCATCCCGATCCGGGTCATCGATCGATCACTCTGAGTTTAAATGAGCTCTCATTAACTTAATGTTAGGATTAATATTACCTAAATTTATTTAGGTGGAACTAGGAATGAATGAATGAGCTCATAGAGTCAACTACAACTTCAATTGAGTCTTTATAATTGGTATTGGTATTGCGTTCATCCCGACCCGCGTCGTCGATCAATCACTTTGAGTTGAAATGAGCTAACATTAACTTAATGTTTTAAACACTAGTATATCTTTTGAAACTTTAAAAATTAATTAAGATCAATTCGGACCAAATTAGCAATTTTAAAACTTGTCATTCTTTTTCAAAATTACAAATCAACCCACATAAATCATCCATTTGCGAAAAAAACTTTTCCTCATTTCAAATCTCATGTTCTCACTCCTCT
The DNA here is from genome assembly GCF_002878395.1 of Capsicum annuum. NCBI lineage: Eukaryota > Viridiplantae > Streptophyta > Magnoliopsida > Solanales > Solanaceae > Capsicum > Capsicum annuum. The sequence continues at coordinate 225,163,261 of NC_061122.1, read as the reverse complement.
CTCTCTCTCTCTCTCTCAATAATACAGACAACAACTACAATATATTTCTCAACCCTTCAAAACAGATCAATTTTCTTCCTATTTTCGACCATATAGTTATTATTTTCGACTTCATTCTTGCTTGTATCCATCATTTTTTCTGTCTTCGCAGGTAATAAAATTCGAGAAGAGTTCTACATTTGTTCTTTGTTCTAAAAATTAGGGATTTTTATTTAATGATGAAAAAAGAAAACTTTTAGTTGTATTATCTGCGAGAATGGGCTAACAATTTTGTGTTTTGATGCTAAAAAAGTAGGAAGCACCCGACAAATCCTAATTTTTGTCTCAGTGTTTTGTTGACTATAGTGGTATTATTAGATGATGTTTGTGGTGGTGTTGGTGGATGTTGTTGTTGATGTCAGTATTTTTGTTTTTGGTAGTGGTGTCGATGGTGTTAGTGGTCTTGGTGTTGGTATTAGTGGGATTGGTGGTGGTCTTGGTGGCATTGGTTTTGGTGTTGGTGGTCCATCTGTTACAACAGGTGGAATATCTGTTGGGAGATATTAAACAGGTCTTCAAACAGATTCCCCATCTGTTCCAACTGATGGCTTATCCGTTGGAGTATTATATTTTTTGTAATGTGGCATAGAATAATTTATTGAAATTTGTCTTACCTTTTTTTTTAAATTATGCAGACATCAAATGCAATGTATTTTTTGTTTTTCTATTATTTGTAGTTAAAAGATGTCTCCCAAAAGAAAAGAAACTGAAAGTGGATCAACTTCTAACTACCCAATAAAAATGGCTAGAGTACAGATAGATTCAGAGGAACTTCCTGAACAATCTCAATTGGGAAATAAAGTCGAGTAAAGTGATAACTTCTTCTCACCAATGGGGTATAAAATAATAACAAAATCCCAGCATGATTCTGTCAAAACCATTAGTATCGACAGGTTTCGAGTTGTGATGCCGATGGATAGCCCTGACAAAGTAACTGGTGATCTTGTACTTAAATGTCAGCTGGGGAAATGGTTTGATGAATTAAGGAGAATTATAAAGAATGAAAACATAGACGGACTTTTTAACAATAGCTGCTTTGCATACTTTCTCGAGCTGCCTAAGGACTACACTCTCCATTTCCTAATAAGCATGGTATATGGTCTTCTTAAGCGCAGGATCAAGTACGTGAAGGTTGATAAAGATCCAAAGGAGGGGGAAAAAAGGATGGATGAAATCTGGATCAACTACTGTGGCATGCCAGTTTGTTTTGGGTTGAAAGAGTTTTCCATAGTGATGGGCTTGAGATGCTATCGTCCAGAAGAACCTCTCATCAAGGAAACACACCACAAAGGGTCCAACGAATACAAGGGAAAAAAGATGGATTTTTGGGCATTGTTGGATGTAGTAGCTACAAAGCGATGGACTTGATGACAGATCTCGGGGATAAAGACATACTAAAGCACTGTAGGGAGAAATTGTGCTTAGTTTGGTTTGTCCATTCTGTTTTATTGGCAATAGATGTCAGGAAAGTCATAGAAGATGATTTGTTGGCATTTGCTGATGATTTTGACAAATTCAATGACTATCCCTGGGGATATGACAGCTACTACTTGACTTTCCAATAATTACTGACAAAGCTATCCACAGGGATGATCACATTATACGGCTTTCCCTGGGCTTTCATGGTAAAATTGATCACTATTTTTACTCATTCATTAATTTATAATGAATATACTTATTATGAATTTTTTTTCTTGCTTCCTGTTTACATTTTTTTAATCTTGGGCATATGAAGCCATTCTTCCCCTCTGAAAATAGTTCAAGGATTACCCGGATGAGGTTTCTCTTCCAAGGATCTTTAGGTGGTTGGCGGCTGCAAAGGGCGGCAAAAAAAATATTAAGGAGTAGACATTGATCTATTTATCCCTCCGGATAATGCAGTACGTCTTCTTTCAACTAAAATAATTTGCCTCAAAGAAAGATATTGAAATAGATGTTCCATCTGTTGCGATAGATAGGTCATCTGCTTCAACAGATTACCCGTCAACTACAACTAGTGCAACAGATGGGTAATCTATTGTGATAGACGATCCATATTTTTTAATAGATTAACCATCTATTGCTCTGGTTCTCTGAATCCGACTCAACAGATTACCCATCTGATGCAAATTATGCAACAGGTGTGTAATCTGATGCAATATATTATCAATCTATTGTGACATACACATCAGGTATTGTGGAAGCTAGATCATCTATTACATAAGTTAGTTGTATTAATATCCATGTAACCCAACTGACTGCAAATTATTGTTATATAATTTAAATGCCTACTATCTTTTTTTATAGGTTGTGCATCCTAGAATCGTGCCTACCAATGATTAGCTGGGTATGACTTTTTTCTTACTCTGGGTCTTATTGATACAAAAAAAGACCCAACGATAGAGTTAATAAAGGAGGAATTGGCTGGAGAAACATCCATAACAAAAGAAGTTAGGCAAGGTCAGCCTAATGTTGAAGCTCTTCACGACCAACCTCAAACTGCAACAGATTTAGGTGCTTCTTCTGGGGGTGTTTCTGGTGCAGTTATTTATGATGGTGGCAGCCATCCTGATGTTGTTACTGCTGCCAGTCATGATTATGAGCATGTTGGGGCTTAGCAAAAAATAAATAATTTTGAAAACACCCTTACATAAGTCCCTCTAACCCCTACACCGATCCCTTCTACCCTTATGATAGTCCCTCTTACCCCTCCTCACCCTTATGTTCTCATTGCAAATGCAAAGTGTACAAGGACAGAGAGGATAAACTCCTTGCAGAGCTAGAGTCTATTACTGAAGCTGCCGAGGAGTTGAAATCCATAAGGGGTGTCATACCATCCAATGAGGTGAGGGATCCATGCACTCCTACAATGGCGGTTAGGAGGAAGAGAAGAAAAATTAGACAAATTCTCTCCGTTCTGAAAAAAGCAAAAACTACAACTCCTTCCGCTCCAAAAGTTATTGAAGTTTAGGGGCCACTGAAGAAGGTGAAGAGTTTTTAAAGTTCAGGGGCCGCTGAAGAAGGTGGACATATTCGCGGTACTTGGTAAGGAGAAGAAGAAGGAACTGCAAGAAATCATGAATGGCAGGACAAAGGTTCAAAAAGAATACACCATGCATTCATTTGCCGCCAAAGACTTCACGAATATGACAAATATGCGTGTGTGGTACGAGGACAATGTAAGTTTAATTTTGCTAACCTAGTCTTCCAATCTACTCCACGAAGAAGAATTTACGCAGCAGATGTGTAATCTTTTGCAATATCATGGTATTCTGTTGCAACATAATACACATTTGTTGCATAAGTTGCGTTGTCTGGGTAATCTGTGAACTTATTAAGAGAACCCTCTGCATCAGATTCTTTCCACTATGTTTTTATTCTTTACAATTACTAAATTATTTAAAAATTATATTCTTATACCACAGTATGTTGATGAAATTATTTGCCTCATAAGGGGCAGGCAATTAGCGTACCTGGATGCTTATGATGCTGCCGATAGGATAATGAACCTCAACTTCTACAATAATTTCAAGGATAGGTACGCTGATCTTCGTAAGATAGCTGATTTCGATGGCCCGAGATTTGATAAGTTAGTTTCTGTGCTCCAATGGGATGAAGAAGTGATTAAATATGTTAGAGGGAAGAGGTCATATCCACACGACAAGAGCTAGATCAAGGCAAAGAGAATCCTTGCAGTCATGAACATGGAAGTCAAATATTTTCTCACTGTTGAGATACTACTCTACAAGAGAAATATTAAGGTTTATGACTGCAACTTACCTGTCTTCAGCGAGGACACGTTTTTAGCCCACATACAGCCACTCTTAAAGTTGTTGCCCAAGTTGTTGACACAGAGTAAGCTGATGGATCATTTGCCGGGTGAAGTCTTGATGAAGGAATCATGGAATTTTTAAGGTCAAAATAAGAACATCGAGCTCCCAAAAAATAAAACTGGTGCAGCGTGCTGGTCGTACTCGCTTGCATACATTGAGTGTTTTTTAACCGACACAGAAATGACCGGTATGTGCGACGCCATTGTGGGAAAGATGTAATGGGTCTGGTCTTATGGGGTACTAACTAAATGGTTGGAGTCCGTGTATAAAAAAGAATATGTACAAAGACAGAAATGAACACGATAATAATTTTTCATTTTAAGCCACTTCACTTTACATGTAGTGGCAATAATTTTTAGGTCTAGCCAAGTTAAATTTTTATGATGCAACAGATTTTATATATACTGTAATAGATATAATACTTTTTATGATAAATTGATTATTTGTTGGAATAGGTTTGTAATCTGTTGCATTAATAGATATTTCTCAGTCTATTTGTCGCAACAGATATCTTATCTATTGCAACATATAATCTAGTTGTTGCAACTGATAGGTAATCTATTGGAAAAAATCAAGAAAGTAGGAAGACCTATTATATAATTCCAGTAGATGACCTATGTGTTGTATCTCATGTTGCAACATATGTCTAAATCTATTTGATAATATATATTATCTATCGCAGCGGATATGTTATCTGCTGCGATATTTGAATCTAGTATTCCATTTCAATTAACATGTTCAAAACTAAGGATTAAATTATATTCATAGATAGCATAAAATAAGTCGAAGCCTTCGAAAATTACATGAAATAACTCAACAAATAAATGAAATGTAAAAAAAATCATTATGGGTACAAATGATCTACTCTACAAATACATCAACAAGTTAAACCAAGGAAGATTGGTTATTACATTGACGGACTCAAGCTATGAAGATCTAATCAATATGGACAAATTATTCTTCATCCGGTGTTACGAAATTCGGCTTTAGTCATCGCAGATCTTTAATGTCGCTTGCGTACGGCTTTTGAGCTTTTCCTTCTCCATATTTTCATAAAAGAAAAGCCTATCTTTTGCGGAGTAATCTGGTATCAAGTCCATCATTTGGTACTTGTAATCCATTGCTCAAATACTCAGTATAAGCAGCAACAAAAGGACCGCAATTCCTGGGTTTTAAAAAAATAGATAATCTATATCTGCAGTTCATGCAAGCGTTGTGAAATTTATGCAATGAAACTAAATCATGACACTTATACTTACAGGCTACCAATGGTTTGTTGAGCAATTCCTTCAACATATTGTACATCAAATGGATTATCCATTTTAACCCAGTATGCTTCAATCGTCAACCAATTAGTACGAACTTTTTGGACCAAAAAGTCACTCATATCAAGGTAAGTAGGCAATATTTTAGCCAGCTTTTGTATCTTAGACAAAGTCCTGCAACATCTCCTTTGTGACATCTAGTCATAAACTCAGATGCGCCTCTCTTTTAGAACGATGACAACCAACACCCAATGAAATTCATCACCACAATTGATTGAGATATACACTTCATCGACCAAATGCCAAGGTAAGCCAGCCGAAATGCTAAAACCTTTGATGATTTTGATTAAGAGTTCTTCATTTTAGAAAACTTCCGGCTGTTGTTGACAATACCTATCGTAGGCATTATTGATGTAAACTTTGTACAAACTGTTGTCTGTCGTGTATCAGTATTGTTCTTATGTTTGTAACTTGGCCTTCTTTTGGAGGTAGTAAAAAATGACATTGATGTACTGTACATATTATCAAATATTTTAGATTACGTGACAAAAAAATTAATATCCAGATGCAATTAAATAAAGTATTAATTAATAGTAATATATATGGCATTTAAACCTCATCATTCCAGTAAGTTTGTGGTTGTGACATTAAATAGAACCAATTCTTTATTTTGGGATGTGCAACAACAAAGTTAAACATATCAAAATCAAGACTCGATTCGTTCACTTTATAGCGTTCGTCATTTTATTTTCTACATGATGATTTATATGTGTTAATGTCACATTCTTACAACAAGAATAGTATAAACCAATATCTTTAAAATTTGATTTATGTACTTGCTGGCATGATTCTTTAACAGCCCATCGGTAAATCATTCTGAATAGCCGTTGATCAATTGTGTTAATTTTTTGGAGCCTCATCTGAGATGTTGAACCCTTCAAATAGGTAATTCTTCCGTTCTCCCAAACTGACCGGCTCCACTTTTTCTTTTTCTTTGGACGCAGTTGATGGATTATCAATTGTGATATTATGCTCTTCAAGAGTGGCTTCTACTGTGACATCCACCTAGAAATCCAGAATTTTTAAAGCTAATTACAGATATACAATAGATTGTCCATCTATTACAACAGAAGATCCTTATGTTGTAAAAAATGGATCATCTGTTGGGATGAATTCAAACAGGTAAATCAGATCAGTATGATAATTTTGAACAGATGACCCATCTGTTGTAACATAAGACTTATCTATTGCAATAGCTAACGCATCTGATGCAACAAGTTAGACAACAGTTGCAACAAATATATATATCTATTTGATAATTTTCAGCAGATGCATCATCTATTGAAACAAATATGTGACTGTTTGTTTGTTGGAATAGGTGATGTACATTCACCTTTTTTAGCTCATGCTTCTCTCCTGTGGCCCTTTCACACTGAACATCAGTGCAAGACAAAGATAGAGGCGTTGTAATTTTTCTTTTTTCGATGCTTGATGATGCCTTGAAAGTATCTTTCTTTTTTCTCTTAGCCGCCCTGATCTCTAGTAGAGTGTATGGATATGAAATTCTCTTTGATGGAATGACACCCCTCTTAGATGCCATTTCCTTTACATAAGTAGTTAGTGCATTAGTAGCATTAATCACTCCATCGTGTTTCACCTTACAGTCTTGACATTTGCATACAAAACATTCGCTAGATGTGGAAAAATCTGAAGAAAAATCTGTACAACCAGTATGATCATAATCATAATGGCTTGTGTTTCAAAAACGATAAGAGGAGCATCATTAACCCCAACAGCAGCACCACTACCACTACGACTACCATTGTCAACGACAACAAGCCCACCCTCCAAAATTATTTTTCTTGTGATGGTTGTTTCTCCAAACAATTTCATTTTTATTCCATCAACAACCTTCGGGTCCGGTAGAGTTTGCACAGGTCGTAAAGTAAGAAAAAATGGCATCTTCAACTCTTGGTTGGTCGAAATAAGTCATGGATAGACAATCTAAAATAAATCGGTACATATATTAGAATGATGATGAAATCATTTAAAATAATCATTAATTAAAACAAAATCTTGATTAGAATTGGACTTACTGTTTCCTTGGGGGGGTTGAAAAGATCAAGAAATTTTGCATTTCTATCGGTTTTGACCAACAACCATCTCAGGATTCTTGAACAGGAAACTTCTTCCTAGTAGTTCACTTGTTGTCTCAAATAAGGAATGGCTTCAAATGCCCAAGCCTATAACATAACGCCAATAAATCAAAAGCATTATTAAATAAAAAAATGATGAATAATATCATGATAAAAGAAATATTTACCATGAAGGCCATGGAAAGCCATATAAGTTGATAGTCTTTGGCATTAATGGAGTCAATAAATATTGGACAGTTATTTTGAAGCTTTCATAACCCCTAGGATAGCTGTTAAATGACTCAAGATCATCGGAGAGCTTTATTAAACCAATGTTTATGTTGTTGTTAACGTTTCTCGCCCAAAGAATATTATGTAAAAACCAAACCGAGCACAATGATTGCTTGTGCTTCTTTGAGAATCCTTTACCTTTCAACGCTTCTATCAAATTTTTATTTTTGAAGCTTGGACCAATAATCGACATCAGGTCATCACGATCACTCGACTTTCTTTTGCCTTTTTTTAGTGTGCAGGGTGCTTTGTTTGTGTCAGAGTAGGTATAACTTGAGAAGGAGAAGGAGGATAATATTTTAGTCCGGTAACTATGGCAAACTCCTTCCAACCAAAACAAACAGGCATGCCACAGTAATTTATCCACACCTCATTTATCTAGTCTTTGTTTTCATACATAAACCTATGCTTGAGAAGATCGTATAACATTTTTATCTTAAAACAAGCAGTGTTGTCCTCCAAAAAATCAAGATATTGCCCAAAGTAGCTTTCCCTAAAATAAGCATCCAATTTTTGTTCTTGAAGTATTTTTCTGAAGGCGTCGAAAGATTTTCCCATGGATGACTTAACCATAAAATCACTCGTTAAATCTATGGCACCATAACACTGTATTCTCATAAGATAACGATCAATGCTGGAGGTTTTCACCAACTCTTCGGCGGAAGGGCTATTAGCATTTGGATCATCTCTTTTGAGACATTCCTCCTCCCCGTGTTCATTATCTTCTGCTCCTGCTTGAGATAACACTTGTAAAGTAAGCTCATAGAGTGATGGATGTAGCCAAGCTGTTGCACTTGTTTCTTTACTTGCAATTGATTCGATTTCTTTTCTTTTGGGAGTCATATTATCTTAGATTAACAAGAACATAAAATAGATTATAATTGATTAATGCATTCTTAAAAAAGGATAACAGTAAATCTAGCATACACAATGTTAAGGTAAAATAACAATTCCAACAGACCATACATCTGTTACACCAGATATGTTATCTGTTGTAACAAATAATCGATCTATTGCAACAGATGAATAAACCATTGGAAATAATAAAAACAGATCTCTAATATGTTGCACCAGGTAGTTTATCTATTGCAACATATAACCAACCTATTGCAAGGATGAGTAATCCATTGGAAACAGTAAAAACAGATCACTAATCTGTTGCACCAGGTAGTTTATTTGTTACAACATATAACCAACCTATTACAACGGATGAGTAATCCATTGGAAACAGTAAAAACAGATCACACATCTATTGCACAAGGCATGTTATCTATTGTAATATATAACCGACCTAATGCGATGGATGAGTGAACCATTGGAAATAATAAAAATAGATCACTAATCTATTGCACCAGGTAGTTATCTGTTGCAACATATAACTAACTTATTACAACGAATGAGTAATCTATTGGAAACCATAAAAATATATCACTAATTTGTTGCACCAGGTATGTTATCTGTTGCAATATATAATTGACCTATTGCAACAAATGAATAAACTGTTGAAAATAATAAAAATAGATAATTGATCTGTTGAAACATATCACGTATCTGTTGCAAAATGAGTTATTTGTTGGATCAATATTGTTTAGATTTCTTCCAAACAAAAGATTCGCCTGTCGCAACAGATGAATGATCTGTTAGATTATTCATCTGTTGCATCAGATTTTCATAGTTGCATCAGATTTTAATTTGGTGCATCAGATATTTTCATCCGCTACATCAGATGTCTACATTTGTTTCATCAGATATTTTATCTGTTGCAACACCATTTTTTTCAAGACAAACAATAAATCAACCCAGCAACACCAACACATCATATACACATCAACTGTGAACAAAAATCATCAACAAATTCAAATCAACAGTACGACAACAACAAGAAGAAATGCCAGAAATTAGGGTTTTATTTAGTCCACATTTCAATACTAAAAGAGTAGTTGGCTCAAGTTCCTCTGTTTTTCCATAATTTTTTACCGATGAAAAAGAAATGGGATGACGAAGAACTTGAAGTTGTTGTCGCTGAAGAAGTCTTCACATCAATTGACGGTTGAAAGTCGAAAGAGAACTCGCCCGACTATTTTTTGCCGGAGGTTGAAGTCGCCGGCTATTGAAGAGAGAATTTTGTAGAACTATTAATTGGGAGAGAGTTGTGTGTGTGAGAAAGAGAGAAACACAGAGGAGAAAAACTGGTTAATTTAGATTGAAGAGGGTTGTGGGTTGATTTGTATTTTTAAAAAGATTAGAAAGTTTTAAAAATATTAATCAAGTTCATAATTAACTTAATCAAGTTTTCTAATGATGTTTGACCCTTTAAGTTGGTCAATGTCACCAATCCTTCATTCAAGACTTAAAAGACATCTTTCCTTCAATTTTCTCGACATTCAAAGATAGTTAAAGGGTTAATTGTGTGATTTGTGTTACCTTGGTATACAACCAAATTTGATGGTTCACGAATATCAAATTCATTGATTGATCGTGTATGTTCGATATGTATTCACTACAAAAAAAATTTACAAAAACTTACTAATTCAGATGTAATTATTAATTCTTAATTGCGAATCACACAATCTTTCGTACATTATTTTATCAAATAGACATTCCCCATTCATGTGATTTTTGTTGGATTTAAGTTTTGTATTGGTGTGAGTAAGAAATGAAGGGGAAAATGAAGAATTTAAAGCTAAGTTCTTTTTGATAGGAACTTCCTCCCTCACTAGTGATAAAATGGAAGTTAGTATGCTTATATAGGGAAAAGGACACTATGTAACACTTTTTAAAATAAATAGCTCAAGTTTGATATTTTTTTAAAATATGATCAGTCGGATATACTATTTCACTTTATAACCATTTCCTAATTTGGGTCATTTTGACTCATGTAGTTCAGACACTGTCCATATACAATACTAATACAGTTTTCAACTTAGGCAATCGGCCCTTTTAAAAATATATCAATTTTTTTTTTGCTATAAATTTTTTAACTGAAAAAATATACTACTTTTTTTAATTTTTTAGAAATAATAATTAAATATAATTATATAAAAACGGTAGAATTGTTATATAGAATATGTATCTGTATAAGATATATATATATATATATATATAGAAATTATATAGTTCTATCAAATAAGTATATATTTAAAATATATATATATATATAAAAATATATATATAAAAAGTGTATAAAAATTATATAATTGTTGTGTAAAGTGTGTTAAAAAAAGTACAATTATTGTATAAATTTGTGTATCGAAACTGCATAATTTTTGTATAGAATATTTATCTATAAGATATGTATTGAAATAGTATAGAAGGTGTGTAGAAACGGTATAAAATAATCCAGCAAATTGAAATGGCTAGAAAGTGAAATTTAAATTCCATGATCATTTTCGTGGAAATAGTTTAATTTGAATCATCGTTTCTGTCCTTTCCCCTTATATATACGCACTTAATCTAGCTAATAAGGAAATAAGTCGTCCCCCACATCGTCGTTCTTGTTCGACTTGAATTTGGCTTTTTTAAAAAAAAATTAAGGGTAGGAAAAGAGGAAATGGGAGGAGATTAGAATGTGGAGAATCGAACTTTATCCAACAAGGTGAGAGTCCAGGTAGCCAATCAACTGGGTTACTAAAATTTTTCAGACAAAATTTATTGTTTCCATTTTTTTCATTTTCTCATGTTATTTCTGCATAAATTTAATTTAGACTTTTACAAAATATTTTCAATGGTAATTCGGAAAGGACCTGCTTCTTCCGAAAAGACATCAAATAAGTTTCTTTTGAACAGACATTAACACATATTTTAAAATAGGTATTTTTCGTACCATTTCAACTTATTGGCGGAATTTTTGGCAATAAATAAAGAGATTTACCTTAAGTTTCTGTATCGAATTTTCTAAACTCCTTCGGCATATTTTTTTTACAGATAAATATCGAGTCATTGAGTGACTTGTTATCATCTTTGCATTCAATGATGACGTTTGTGTTTTGAATATCTTAATTAAAACTAGTGAAATTATTTAATTAAAAAATTAATATATTTCACTGATTATATATAAAAATATTAATTCCATAAATTGGTAGTTTCTTATTTTAATGAAATTGTAGATAATATTTATACTTAGATCAGAAAAAAATGTAGATCTCTGTCTTTATCCGAAATAATGATATGATCTTTTATTTTTTTCTCAATCTATACAATCAAAATACTTCATATTTTTTTGAAGTAAGCCTTTCATATGTACATAGTTGAATTAAAAATAATAATATGTGTTGTGATATAGTGGCGGGACTACTCTACCCTTAACCAGAGGTCTGAGATTCAAGCCCTGCGTATGAAGAAAATCTTGTTGAGAGTGTCACCCCTACAATGGGTACCTGACACCAAATGAGAAAAAAAAATAAAAATAATTAGAATGTATGAGTGGTGAAGTAAATAGAATAAGAGGTTATATTTCGAAACAACAATTTACATACTAAATTAAAAATATTATTTTCTTATTTCAATTTTCTTCATCTCTTATTTGACTACTTATCTTACGTACAAATATCAATTCTTTAAAAAAAAAATCCTATATCATGTTTTTATTATTACATTTGTTTATATAGTTTAAATAAATTTTTAAGAAATTATGAAAATGAAACAAACAAGAGTTATGAATAATATTTTAAAATAGAAGTTATAATTCATGAAACAAAATATGAGTTTATATAGCAAAATAGAGGAAAGCAAATGAGACTTTCAAATTAAAGTTTGAGAGTTATAAACATAAAAATTATGAGAGTTACAACTATTATTATAGGAGTTACAAATATTATGAGTTATGAGTAATTACTTCTTATAAATACATTAAATATTTTAAAAAAAAAATTAAAATATTAGAAGATATTATTGAAAATCCTACATTTTACTTTTAGCTCAATATTATTTTCTCGATCTAAAGAGCATTTGTATCAAATAAGAACAATGCAAAATATGTCACAAATAAGCACAAACTAAAATGAATTGAATGATGTCATTTAAAAGAATAATTATGCATTTCAATTCTCCATTACTATATATAATAATTATATATTAATATAATAACTCATACATAATAAATTATTATGATTATTAACAAATTTAATGAAACTTAATAAATGGGATAAATTAAACCTTGAATTATTTGAATGAATTGTGCAATTGATTCAACTAATAGCATTGATAGAAAATTAATTAAATATGACTATCTTTAATAATCTATAAATTTATATAGTGAATTTTTCATCCTTATAAAATTAAGAAAAAGGTCAAAAAAATCACAAAAAAGTTAAATATGATTCTAGGCCTTCAAGCGTGTCACATCAGCAAATGTATAATCCTCCTTTATACGCAATTTTTTAAACTCGCCCTTTAGAAATACTTAAAAAGTTATTTTTAACTTAAAAAAATATTTAAAATAAGTCAATTCAAATCGGCTCTAAATGACCTATTAAAATTGACAAAACTTTATTAACATTGAAAAGTCTTTACAACCCTAATAAATGTAATTTTCACCTTTACTCACTTGAAAATGAAGCCGAAACATCAGATATAATATTAATACCTCTAACTTCATTCCAACGAAATGTATTAATCTTTTACTTAAATGCTTCAATTATTATTTCATGGTGATTAAAAAAATAAAACTCTTTACCTCCTTACGTTATTTATAACACCAGTAATTAAAAAATATTAAAAGTCTCATCAATTTTTACTTTACAAATTTCAAAAGTCCAAAACGCACACACAAAAAAAAAACGTCGCTTCTCATTCAAACATATAGTCAACATAATATATGCGATGACATATTGAAAATTAATTCATATTAAAATAATTATAATGGAATGAGTACATTAAATGCATTAAGTAATTTCAAAAAAAATTACTCTAAGTGGAAAGGTGAAAAAAATTGAAAAAAAAAAGGAAAAATTAAGGTAAATGAAAACTTGATAGGTACAAAGAAGGAAAAAAGAGAAATTTAAGGAATCTTATAAAAAGAATAATGATCAGGCTAATTAAGGGGAGAAAAAGTGGTAGTAAATTAACGTAATAGTAGGTAAAACAAGGTATTAAAAATAGTAATTAATTACATTAATTATTATTAATACTAATAAGTAATATTTTGCCTTTTTACATTAAATTTAATTTTCCTAAGAACTTATGTAATTTTTACTCAAAAAAATTTAGAAAAAATTAAAAATTTGACAAAGAGAATAAATATTAATGTTGATCATAAAAGGGGCCAATCACCTCTTCTTTTTACCATTTTTTTTAAAAAAATTCTTCTTCTTCTTATAATAATAATAATAATAATAATAATAATAATAATAATAATAATAATA
>NC_061122.1:225143519-225146357 GCF_002878395.1 Capsicum annuum | reverse complement strand
TATATATATATATATATATATATATATATATATGTATATATATTGATTTCTATTCTATATTTTTAATTTGTTTCAAAAAATCTGATTTACTATTTTAACACAGAATAATAACAAATCTATAATCTATATCTATAATAATATATTAAAAGTGTGAAGACCCTTAGAAAAGTGATTTGAACTTTTTGCTCTTTATTAAAAGACTCTTTTTTATACAAAACTGTCTTTTTTACTATATTTTTAATTTATTATTTAATTATTTTTTACTATATTAACTAGACATCCTAAAATATATGGGACTCCTAAAATATATGGTAGGAGAATTAAGTAATATTTTCCTTTCTACTGTTTAATTAAAAAAATACTCCTAAAATAGGACTCTATTAAGGAAATACTTTTATAAATATTGAGATGTACGTTAAACTAGAGAACAAACCGATTTATCTATTGGGAGAATATGATTGATGTTCATATAACTTAATTCGATTGCATGTCTAGATTGGTGGATGCTTGATTCGGTTGGCTTTAAAGAATTTTTTGTGTAAAGATTAGGTTTAATTGTATTGTTTTAATATCTTTATTATCTTATTGTTTTATTTTAATTTACAGATGCTAGATGAATGTGGGTCGGCTTTGAAATTTTTTTTTGAGGTAAAGGTTATGTTTAATTGTATTATCATAATATCTCTATTAGTTTGTTATTTTGTGATAATTTATAGTTCGTAGATGAATCTCGATCGGTTTTGAGAAATTTTTATGTGTAAAATTTAAGTTTAATTGTGTTATTTTGATATCACGTTTATCGTATTATTTTATTGCAGTTTACAGGTGATATATAAATGTTGGTCGGCTTTGAGGAATTTTTTTTATGTAAAGGTTAGGTTTAATGGTATTATTTTGATATCTCTATTATCGTATTATTTTGTTATTGTTTACAGGTGGTACATGAGTGTCGGACGATTAAAAATATTTTTGGTAAAGGTTATGTTTAATAAATAAATTCTTCAACCTTTACATTCCCAAAAGATATTAAATTTAATTATTATATTCATCTTTATTATTTAAGTAAATATCTTATTTAGTGTAATGTTTGAACTTGTTAAACTAGTACATCTAAATATCTAAGCGTGTAATGGATATATAAAAATAGGGAAAACAACATAAATATACATCTTAACTTATTATACTTACACAAATTTTCACTCTTACAAAGTAATTGTAAAAATTCCAATTAATTAAGTATCTTTGTTGGATATATCAGGAGTTAATTATGTATCTCGATATACCCAAAATCAGTAAAAAAATATATTGGAATCTAATTATGTATCTTTACAAAGGAAAAAATATATCTTCGTTAGATATATTATGTATTTCGATAGACCAAAAATTGAAAAAAAAAATGAATTGAAAGTTAATTATGTATCTTTACAACGAAAAAAGTATCTTCATTAAATGTATTAATTATATACCCAAAATCGGAATTTTCAACAATAATGCAAAATGTCAAAATTTTTTGTAATTAAACTTCAAACTATCGAGATTTATGTTGTTTATTTGTTGGTGATGTTTTGGTATGAAAGAGGGTTTAAGAAACAACTGCCGTTTTAAACCTGAGTAATAATCTTTCATCCACATGAAAACATTGTCCCGGATTAATTGACTAATATAATATAAAGGGAATTTCATAATTTCATTCTTTGAATCAAATCAAGAATTTTTGTGATTTGGTGATAATTGCATGATTTATCTGCTCAATTATAAATTCTGTTATTCTGTTATTTATTTCTAGAATATGATTCTGGGATTATATCTAATCTACTGATCGGGATAGACATGATACTATTGATACCAATCATTATATCAAATTGAAACTTTTGATATCGTATTATAATATTTAATGTAGTATGTGGTATAGATTTTAATTTTTTTATATTCAATAAAGTAACCAATATTTATAAATACAATGCCAATATTATACCAAAATATATAATTATATTAGTAATTCATATGTTATTACAATAATAACAAATATACATCCTTATATTAGTACAAAACTAAGGGATGGCTTGGTAGAAGGTATAAGAAAAATAATTTTAAAATAAAAATTTGAGAGTAATTTTATCTCATGTTTGGTATAACGTATTACTTAATCCTGAAACTATTTTATCCAATCATGTGTACTAAAATGATGGATTCCTATCCCATGGGAAGAGAGGAATAAAATAATCACATGTATAGAAGTTGTAACTTATCTCATTCCTTCTACCAAACAATCTCTAGATATATAGAAGTTGCGATACGGGTATCATGGGTTCGAGACCAATCACTAGGAGCCAAGCTCGGGAACTACAAAGGCTTCAAGGCACATTTATGAAAATGAACGTGTTTAAGCATGTTGCAAACCCGCCCAAAGGAGTATATGCATTGACATGTGAGGGCTTGCCTTAGGTGCTCTAAAATACACCCAAGGCTGCCCAAGTTACACTTCAAACCCGCCACTCCTCATTAAGGGTAGAGGAGTCTTTTGCATCACTTTTTGTACTAGACTATCTAAAGGATTCTCTTAGTCTTTTGTTGGTAGTTAGTTCATTGATATCAAAGTTGTAATATTGAAACACCATTCCTCTCAAGAAGTAAAGGTTCTACTTGTGTTGTGTATCGGCTAGAACGTGAGTGAATTGAGTTTCTTTTGAATTTGTGTAAGAAATTAATGCTTGTTAACATGTTTTGTAGGGGTTTTAGAGTTTAATATACTCTTTAGTTACTAATTTACATGTTCTCCTTGTGTCAAGTTATCTATCTTCTTTATCGTTGAGTTTGTGTTTGCTTCCTTGTGTTGTT
>NC_061122.1:225089094-225140519 GCF_002878395.1 Capsicum annuum | reverse complement strand
TCAACGATAAAGAAGATAGATAACTTGACACAAGGAGAACATGTAAAGTATTAACTAAAGAGTATATTAAACTCTAAAACCCCTACAAAACACACTAACAAGTACCAAATTCTTACGCAAACCCAAGAGGAACTCGGTTCACTCAAGTAGAACCTTTACTTGTGATGTCAAGTTTTGGTGCTCTACTCTCTCTTGATAGGAATGGTGTTTCAATATTACAAATTTGATATCAATGAACTAACTACCAACAAAAGACTAAGAGAATCCTTTATATAGTCTAGTACAAAAAGTGATGCAAAAAACTCCTCTACTCTTAATGAGGAGTGGTGAGTTTGGAGTGCAACTTGGGAAGCCTTGGGTGTATTTTAGAGCACCTAAGGCAAGCCCTCACATGTCAATGCATTTACTCCTTTGGGAGGGTTCGCAACATGCTCAAACACGTCCATTTTCATAAACGTGCCTTGTAGCCTTTGTAGCTCCCGAGCTTGGCTCCTAGTGAATGATCTCGAGCCCATGATACCCATATCAAGTTGTAACTTTGACTAAATTTTGATTGAAATGTTTATTTCGTGTAACTGATTAATAAAGCAAGTTGTTGTAATTCTTATAAATATATATTTTTATATGTGTAAGGTGCTATATGATTTAATGGAGACATCTTTCTCAAAAATCAAAGTTATAATTTTATATTATATGAGTATATACAAATTGAAGTTGAACAAACTATGATTATTGATCTATCATGTTGCGCAATTCTGAACGAAATCAAAACAACCAAACTATACCATAATGGCATAGTATTTTTTTCTTACAAAAATAACATAACCGAAATCTCAAATGTCATATCATACTATGTCCACCTTTACTGAGTGATATGAAGGCTTTATTTTTTAAAAGAGTTAAAATAGGACATCTTTCTACGTTCGAGAAATACGCTACTAACGATCCTCAAATTACGGATAAAATTAAGAGAAAAGAATCAAGAAAATAAACAGATTGCACCCACATATTGCTTATCAACAAAATTCTTATTTTTTCATATTTTATTTGTGATTGCAAATTATTATTAATCTCTATAGAATTTTTTTAAAAACAAATTGACACACCCGGTGGGACATTTTTTAATAAATAATATGGGTACAATTCTATTTGTTTCCTTGATTCTTCTCTCTAGATTTTTGCCGAAATTTGAGGATCGTTAGTAGCACATTTCTCGAACTTAAGATGATTGTGATTTGATATGAATTTTCTCCATAATTTAAAATCTGTTAATAAAATATTTTTCAAATATCAAAAGATTTGAATTGAAATATATACATAAATGTACTCTTTTACATTAGTTATTACCCTTTATAAGATACGTACATTTTTTTTAATTACAGGCTATATCATAATTTTACATTTAGGGGTCGTTTGGTAGAGTATATAAGAATAATGCTAAATAGAGTGTATTAGTAATGCTTGTATTATTAATGCAAGTATTAGTAATGTTGGTATTAGTTACACATCCATTATTTTTTACACATTTTTTGGTTTGATGTATTAAAGGTAATATATACTTATATAATTTTTGTAAAAAAATATTTGTTTATCAAATTACCCTTTTCTTAAACCCTTCCTTGTACAGTATTTTCTAGGAATAGATGAAACCACAACAGCTATATTCACTTCTTCTCTGTTGATTGATTTCTTTCTTGACATCAAAAGTTATTTTCCTCATGTCCGTATGTTTATCTGCACGAATGAAGCATTGATGATCCTTAGCATCAAAAGCTCTAAGTTAAACTGACTGACAAACCAACAACTACTAGAGCTGACCGAATTAAGTCTTTTGACGGCGGACATGGTGGGTTTGTGGAGGTTGCTCCGGAAATGTGAGTATGCTAGAGAAGATGATGGTTGTTTGATGGCTGATTCGCCGGGATACTTTGAAAATTGAAGGTGATGCATTTCAGATTTGGACAGAAAATAAGGCGGTGTTGGGTGATGGAGGAGAAATGGAGTGGATAGTGACTTTGGTTGCTCCAAAAACATGAGTTCGTGGGAGAAGATACGAGTAAATTGGTTGGGTGTTGTTTGGTGGCTGGCTAACAGAAAAATGAAAAATGGGAGTGATGGGTAGGAGTGTTCATGGGTAACCGAACCAAACCGATTAAAAAAACTGACGTTTGATTTGGTTTAGTTAGGTTTGGTTTTAAGTTTAAAAAAACCGATTCTATTTGGTTTGGTTATAGTTTTACTTAAAAAATCATGAAAATAACCAAACCAAATCGATAAATAAAATATAAATATTTTATTAAATTTAACCTTAAACTAAATTTTAATCTATGTCTAGCCAAAGCCAACCAATAATTTAACCCAATTAGCCAAAGTCCCAAACCTAAGCCCAAACTCTACCTACTAATTAACTATTACTCTATTAATAAGTTAATCCTACTTCACTTGTTCTACTTTAAGCTTTCACAATAGTAGACCATAGGTCCATAGTACATCTGTTGTCTATTGTTTCTTTTGTTCTTCATTGAAACTGAAAGACAGACGCAGTTTCTGGGCTTCTGGCATACATAAAAAAGAAATTCTTTTCAGTTTTTTTATCTCATAAGTAAAAGCAAAAATAAAGATTGAAGCTTGGAAAGTGAAAACTTCAAATACAAGATTATTTTGAGCTTGAGATTTTTAGTTTTTTTATTCTAGTTACTTTAGCTAATTTTAATTTTATACAAAAATTTAGAGGAGTGTATGACATCTAATTAGTTTTTTTTAAATGATTTTTTCTTCTGTCTGAATTTTAGATGAAAAGGACCTTAGATGTTGAAGATTTGGGGGCTCAACTTCAAGTAGAAGGAACTCTAACTACATCAGCATCTTATGCAACTCAAGAACATGGCAGTGTTTCAAATCTTGCCTTAGTAGGGATTCCTCCAAAAAAATAGAAAAGAACAACTCCATGTCTTCAAGATCCTAGCCCCAACAGTAGAAAGACATCAAAAGTTTGGGATCATTATTCAGAGATTACTAATAAAGTGGATAAGTTAAGGGTAAAGTATAAGTATTGCTTCAAAGACTTTTCTTGTGTTAGTAAGAATGGAACTTCTAATCTTTGGGGACATTTGCTTACTAAGCGTTTGAAATATCCTTTTAAGTCCATTGATAGAAAGCAAACAACTCTCAAATTAATTAAAGGAGGGGGGCAAGCAAGTTTGGAGAAGGTTGTTTATAATGCCGCTGAAGTTAGGAGACCTATTGCTGAGTTTATTATAATTAATGAACAACCTTTCAGAGTCGTTGAGGGAAAAGGTTTTAAGAGATTAATGTCGCTTATTTTGCCTAATTATGATTTTCCTTCTCGTATTACAGTTGCTCGACAATGTTTAAGGATTTATCAAGAAGAGAAACAAAAGCTTAAAAGGGTTATTAAAGGACAACGTGTTTGTATTACTAATGATACGTGGACTTCACTTCAAAATTTTACATATATGGTCATTACTGTTAATAGAACTTTATTGAAAGAAAGAAAGGCTAAGGTTTACAATATAATCTGAAAAGCATAAAAACTAACTAAAACAAAAGTAGGCTATATATATACATAGCCAATAACCTAAAGGTCCATAAACTAAAGGCCCAATAACATATGGGCTAACATCCCCCCTCAAACTCACAATGCAACAGCAATAAGCATTGAGAGTTTGTCACACAAAAAACGAAATCGAGACACCGACTGAGCCTTCGTAAAAAGGTCAGCAATCTGCAAAGACGATGGAACAAAAGGAAGCGATATGGTCCCGAGCTGTAAATGATGACGGGTGAAGTGACAATCAATCTCAATGTGCTTCGTACGCTCATGGAAGACAGAATTCTTTGCAATTTGTACCGCACTTTTGTTATCACAATGCAGGGGAGTAGGCATAGAAATGTGAACCCCCATATCTGCAAGAAGCCAACGTAACCAAATAATCTCACATGTAGTCACAGCCATAGCACGATACTCAGCCTCCGTGGAAGATCTAGAGACAACATCTTGTTTCTTGCTCTTCCACGAGATTAAAGAGTCTCCAAGAAACACACAAAAACCAGTGGTGGATTTACGATCATTGCGATCTCCATCCCAATCAGCATCACTATAGGCTCGCAACTCGAGAGATGACGTCGAGGGAAACAAGAGATTCTGAAACTGAGTGCCACGAAGATACCTTAGAATACGAAGTACAGCTCCCCAGTGAACAGAAGTAGGAGCAGTAACAAACTGGCTAACAACATGAACTGCATGTGCTATATCTGGACGAGTAACCGTAAGATAAACCAAACTACCCACAATAGTCCGATAAAGACTCGGATCTGATAATGGAACACCATCACTAGGAGAGTAACGTGCATTGGTTTCAAGGGGAGTATCTACAGTCCTGTTGTCAGAAAGACGCGCCCGTGTAAACAAGTCAGATATATACTTAGTTTGAGAAAGAAGATACCCTTTCTTAGACTGAGCCACCTCAATACCCAGAAAATAACGCAGCAAGCCCAAGTCCTTCATTGCAAATCGATGAGCCAAATCATGCTTCAATAACTCAATACCACTATGATCATCACCAGTAATAATCATATCATCTACATATAAGGACAATAGAATTCGCCCTGCACTTGTACATCTAACAAACAATGCTGAATCATGGTTACTCGGGACAAATCCAAGGGAAGTAATAACAGTGGAGAATTTCTCAAACCAAGCACGAGGGGCTTGTTTGAGACCGTATAAAGCTTTTCGAAGCCGACAAACTTCACCTGGCTGGTGGTCAATACCTGGGGGAGGAGTCATATAAACTTCCTCGTGGAGATCACCATTCAGAAAAGCATTCTTGACATCCATCTGAAATATCTTCCACTGTCGAACGGATGCAACAGCAATCATAGTGCGAACAGTCGTCATCTTTGCTACGGGGGAAAAAGTCTCCTCATAATCCATACCATATTGTTGTGAGTACCCTTTTGCCACAAGTCTTGCCTTGTATCGCTCAACAGACCCATCAGATTTTGTTTTTATCTTATACACCCATCGACAACCAATCGCATGCTTACCAGGTGGGAGAGTAACCAAATCCCATGTATGTGTATGATGAAGAGCAGCAAGTTCCTCAGCCATAGCATTCTGCCAAAGAGGATCAGACACAGCCTCTCTATACGACTCAGGTTCAGACAAATGATGTATGTTTGCAATAAAGGAAGCAAATGAGGCTGAATATGTAGAATAGGAAAAATCTGGCAGTTTGGTGGACTTACAAGGTCGAGTAGACCTCCTCAGAGGTGGTGGGTCTCCAGTCTCAACAGTCGAAGGAGCAGACTCAGGCACAGGCGAGGCTGAAGCACTATCAGGTGGCACACCAGAAGGCATGGATGGGTCCGGAACTGGAACCTCTATGTCAATCCCAAAGGGATCAATAAGCCGAATATCTGACTTTGTCACATCATGGGTTTTAGCTGGAATGGAATAAAAAGGAATATGTTCCAAAAAAGTGACATGTCGTGAAACATATAATTTCTGACTTACAGGATCATAGCAACGATATCCTTTTTGTCCAATACCATACCCCAAAAACACACATATAGCTGATTTTGACCCTAACTTATTTCGTTCAACATGAGGACGAAGAACAAAGCAAGTACATCCAAAAACTCGTAATGCAGAATAATTCGGCGGGTGACCATATAGTTTCTCAAACGGAGACATCCCTGAAGTCAATGCAGTAGGAATACGATTAATCACATATACAGCAGTTAGGACTGCTTCTCCCCAAAAAATACTAGGAACCTCTGCAGACAAAAGTAAAGAGCGTGCTGTCTCAACAATATGACGATGTTTTCTTTCTGCCAGACCGTTCTGCTCAGGAGTGTCGGTACACGATGACTGGTGTATGGTACCATCAGAGGCAAGTAACTGAGTGAAGTCATTAGAGGTATATTCACCCCCTAAGTCACACCTGAAACACTTTATCACAGCCGAATGTTGTGTTTTAACAAGGGCTCTAAAGTTGTTGTAAATGCCAAAGAAATCAGATCTGCGTTTCATAAGATACACCCAGGTATAACGAGTATAGTCATCTATAAACGAACATAATAGGTCGATCCACCCTTAGTGGATACTGGCGCTGGTCCCCATACATCAGAATGAATAATATCAAAAGGAGCAACAGAATAAGACACACTTTTATTAAACGGTAAGGCAGAAAATTTTGCCAGTTTACAACCACTACAATCTGAAATATCACTAGTGTTCACATGACCCAAAGCACCACTAGAGACCAAAAAACGTAAACGTGAAACTGACACATGTCCTAATCTGGAATGCCAAAGATAAAACTGAGAAGACAAAGGACTCAAACGAAAAGAAGATAAATCTATGCTAGAGGCAGCAACTGCAGACACTTTGAGATTCTCCAAGACATAGAGTTCCCCCAACCTATGGCCGGTCCCAATCACCCTCTGAGTGTGTTGGTCCTGTATAACACAAACAAAATCAGAAAAAAACACCCAATTACCAGCCTTACATAACTGACTGACCGAAACAAGATTTAAAGCAAGTTTGGGAATGTAATAAACATCAGAGAGGACAATGTGAGGGGTAGTAACAGAACCAACACCCTCGACTGACATAGGTACAGCACTCGCGGACATAACAGAGATTGGTGAAATGGGTGACAAAGAACCAAACGATGACAAATGAGGGGACATGTGATGAGACGCACCAGAATCCAATATCCACAAGGAGGAAGGAATACCTGAGGTACTAGAAGAAACTGAACCCGAATGAGACATAGATGCTGACATGGCCATAGGATTAGAAACGAAGAACTGTCTGAACTGTTCGAAAACCTGGGGATCCAACGCAGAAGGTGGCATAGTGCTAACAGACTCAACATCTACAGATGGTGCAGCAGCAGCGAACTGTGGAGGACGAGATGACCATGGAGGAGCACCAGAGGAGCGTGACGGAGACTTTTGCTGCCCATATTTCTGTTGCTGCCCAGATTGAGGCTGTTTGACCTTGTTAAGTAACAACGGACACTGAGCCTTCCAATGATTTTTCTGTTTGCAGAATGCACACTCATCAAATGCAACGTTAGGAGATTGTCGAGTCTGAGTACGTGGTGGCCTAGACTGATCAGTTGAAGCAGCAAACACGACAGGAGTAGTAGTTACTTTAGACCCTTTATCCACTTGAGACTTGATACGAGTCTCCTCTGCAATCAGTTCATGAACCACAGAATCAACAGTAGGGAGGGGAGATCGATGAAGGATTGTTCCACGTAGGCCCTCAAAGTCAGAACGTAGTGCCATCAAAAACTGAACCAAGCGTTGCTCTTCCCGTCTAGCAATGTACGGCCCAAAATCTTTTAACTCTGCAGATTCAGTAAGTGCCAATTGATCCCACAAATCCGACATGGCAGCATAAAAATCTTGAATACTGAGATCATGCTGTTGAAGAGCACGGATATCATACTCCAACTGGTACTGCTTAGCAAAATTAGACTGAGTGTACAGTCTTTCCAAATGATCCCAGACCTCCTTTGCTGTGTCATACTTAGCCAATTGCATACCAATTGACTGAGTTACAGAATTGTTGATCCAAGTGATAATCTTGGAGTTATTAGTTTCCCATAAGTCCACCAACAAATCAAAATTTTCAGTTTTATCATCGATAGGTCTTAGTTTTACTCCAGTGATATAACCCCACATATTCTTCCTACGAAGAAAATTCTTCATGACATAACTCCAATAGGCATAGTATTTACCATCTAATTGAGTACTAATGGACTGGAGAGAATCATCCTTTCCAGTCATTGTAAACACAGCAACACACAAACAATTCAAAAAAACAAAAAGATGCAAAACCCTAGGTTGAACAATTCCGAACGAACAACAATGGCAGCAAGCAAAAGAACGAAAGACGAACAATACCAGACAGCAAACGAATACAGCAGCACCTCAAAATTCGGGGCTCCGCCCCGAACCCCGGACGGGGGCGTGCTGCCCCCCGTACCCCCCAGCGAACTCACCGCGGAGTTCGATCCGCGCAGTAAGTGCCTGCTACAAAATCTTCAACCAACAAATCAAAGGTCATGGATCAAACTAGCTCTGATACCATGTTAATAGAACTTTATTGAAAGAAAGAAAGGCTAAGGTTTACAATATAATCTGAAAAGCATAAAAACTAACTAAAACAAAAGTAGGCTATATATATACATAGCCAATAACCTAAAGGTCCATAAACTAAAGGCCCAATAACATATGGGCTAACAATTACTACCCATTGGATTGATGATGACTGGAAGTTACAAAAAAATATTTAAATTTTTTTCAAGATTCAAATCACAAGGATGAGACTATTGCGTCTGCTATTGAATCTTGTTTGTTAGATTGGGGAACTAAAAATCTATTTACAGTGACACTTGATAATGCATCAGCTAATGATGCAGCAATCACACACTTGAAAGGTAAAATTTGTGATTGGAAAGGTGTTATCATGGAAAATAATTTTCTACATGTTTGGTGCAATGCTCACATCCTAAACTTGATTGTAAAAAAAGGATTGAGTGAGCGAAATAAGTTCATTTCTTGGGTAAGAAATGTTGTGAAATATGTTAAATCTTCTTGTGCAAGAACTGCTTCCTTTAAGTCATATATTGAGAAGGTTAAACTTGACACTAATGGACTTTTGAGTTTAGATGTTGAAATAAGGTGGAACTCTACATATTTGATGTTAAATACTGCTGGCAAATTTGAAAAGGCATTTTCAAGAATGTATGTTGATGATCATAAGTACTTGAAATATTGTCTTCACTCGAATGGAAAGATCGAACATCCATCTTCGAAAGATTGGAAAGATGTGAATGTCTTTCTCAAGTTTTTGGAGATTTTCTATCAAACCACTTTGAAGTTTTCTAGTACTTTGCAAGTTACTACAAATACTTTCTTTCATGAAATTTTTAATCTTTAGAGCATAATTGTTAACTATTAAAAGAGTGATGATTTTATTTTAACTGATATGGCTAAGAAGATGAAAATGAAGTTTGATAAATATTGGGGTGACTTTAGTGATATTAATATGTTGTTGTTTGTTGTCGTTGTGTTGGATCCTCGCTACAAAATGAAGTATGTTGAGTTTCTTTTTAAGAAATATTATAATTCGATGGAGGGATGTAAAAAGTGTGATAAAGTACAAGATACTTTAATCAGCTAGTATGCTCATTACAAGAGTTCTATTTTTGGAATTTCTTGTGAAAATATTGGAGATCAAACTAGTGTAATTAGTGAAATTGATGCAGTTGGTAGTTCTGATGTGTGGCAATCACAATGGGAGAAATACTTTGAAAAAGAGTCTAATGTTGATGATAAATTTGATCTAGAAAAGTATTTGAAGGATGATGTGGAAAAAATTAAGGATTTCAACATTTTGAATTGGTGGAAAGCTTCATCAGAAAGATATTCAATTGTCTCTTGAATTGCAAGAGATGTGCTTGCTATTCCTACGTCTACTGTTGCTTCAGAATCAGTTTTTAGCACCGGTAGTCGAGTTCTTGATTGTTATCGAAGTTCTTTGTCAGCAAAGACTGTTGAAGCTCTTATTTGTGGTCAACAATGGTTACGTTCAACATCTAAAGAGTGCAAGATTGAAGATCTTTTAGAAGAAATTCAAAATCTTGAAACAGTTGAAAAAGGTACTAACTTCTACAATTTACTGATTTCTTCTTCCCATTTTTTTTTATCTTTAAATTTGATACCATAATAAAAATCTTTACTTATCTCCTCATTGTCTCTTTTTTTAGAAAAAAAAGTTAGATCATATTCATGTTCATGGACATTTAATGAGAATATGGTAATTTTTTTCAGAATATTCGGACTCTACTTTGAGCATTGATTAGTTTGGAGCTCAAGCTAAAGAATATGGTGGAAGTTGGCTGGTCGTTTTTCTAAAATTTAGTTGGTGTTTTTTGCTGAAAAGTGACTACAATTTGGATGATTTTAGCTGAAGTTTTTACTGGAATTTAGCTGTTGTTTTGCTTAAAAGTGACAGCAAATTTAGGTACTATTGTTTTTGATTTTGGATTCAGGAGTTCTTCTGTTCCAGGTTATCTTGCCAGGTGAATCACCCTTACAGAAGATGAAACAAAGGGTGTATCTTTTTGTATGCTTGAAATAATAGTTGGTTTGATTGATAGTAACACTTCTTTCTTTGTGTTGGTGAAACAGACAGATCTAAGGTTTCAAAGTCATGCTGTGTTTGTGCTCCAAGAAGCTGCTGAAGCGTATTTAGTTGGTCTCTTTGAGGACACCAACTTGTGTGCCATCCATGCTAAGAGAGTCACCATAAATAATGCCCAAGGATATCCAACTTGCAAAGAGTATTCGTGGAGAATGAGCTTAAGCTGATCGCAATATTAATTAATGAACAATCTTTTTTGGTTTCCCATGTATGGTTTTAGCCTTTAGGTACCTAACTAGCATTTGTGCCTGGAATGTTTATCAGTAGATATTTTTTTCAAGGATCTTATTGTATTCTGTAAATGTTGGTATAATAGTTTTGGTGATGTGATACATCAATTAGTATGAATGCTGATTCTGGTTTCGTTCTTGTTATGTTTCTTTTGATATGATCTGATTCAATCCACTGTGCTGATAATGGGGTTTTTTGTTGAGTTCCTTACTGTATTTGGCTTGTTTTGTAGCTTTTGGCTACTTACTGTTGTGGTTCATTTTTTTGTTGTTCTTCTATATTCCATATCTTTGTGCCCTTGAACTGGTTTGATGTAATATACTCAACATTCAATAATTGCTGGTAACCAGAAGTTTCAGAACTTCCGGTTACCAGTTGGATGACAAGCTGCTTCTTATTTAGATGGTCAATTTTCTTTGAGGAATCTTCCCAAAGCCAAGGATGCACTTAAAGCTGCTCGAACAGGAGCCAATGCTTTATTTATCCATCCAGATCAGCAAGGTGAAATTGATTTGCAGAGTGGGATACTTCATGCAGAAGAAAAAGACTATAAAGTTGCTTACAGGCTACAGCTATTTCTATGAGGTGTTTGAGACATTTAATGCCCTTTCTCGTGATCCCAAGGATACTTCATCAAAGAAAGATCCCGATGCCAAGGCCAAATCCAAAGCCATATACAGTCTCAAGTATATGTTGCTATGCAAAATCATGGTCAGCTAGGCTAATGATGTTGCAGGAATAATATCTTCGTGTGGACTGGAATATCTGCGGCCAGAACTTGATACTATGAAAGATGTTGTCGATGCTTACTCCAGGCGATCTTTGGAACTCTTTGAGATTGCTCTTCGCAAAGTCTCAGCTTGATGAAGATCTTATTGTCCAGCGCCACCTCTCTTTACGACACTTCAATAGAGCAGAATCTCTGCAGGTTGATCGAGCCTTTCTCAAGGGTCGAGAGTGCTAATATTGCTGAGTTGATTGAGTTTCCAGCTGACTATGTTGTGAAAAAGTTATCTCAAATGATAACATAAGAAGTTTCCAGGGACACTGGATCAGGGTGCTGGATGCCTTGTAAATTTTGAGGATCCTAAGCAAGATGCGATTTACCCGTCTACACTGGAAGCCATTTCAAGTATGAGTAAGGTTGTTGAGAGTCTCTTTATAAGATCTTCAAAGATAATGGTTTAAGTTTAAGATCCTTCATCCAAGACTTTTATTTCTTGAACTGCAGGCAGTATCTATTTTAAGCTTTAGCTCTTCTTCTTTAGTTTGTGCTTATGACACTTTTTAAACATTTGATTACTTTGAGTAGAGCTACAATTTGGACATTGATTAAAATGACACTGCTTACTTAAATCAAACATCAAAATGAACTTGTCATGGAGTATTTTTCAAGTTTTTCTTCAGTCTAAAGTACAAACAAAAATGTTATTATTAACCTTTCGGTCATCCTATCACCCTGGTTTTATTCTAGAGATGGTTGGAGACTTGGAGTAGACTAATCAATAATAAAAAAAAAAAAAAGAAATCGAACCAAACCGACGGTTATTTTCTTTCTGTGGTTTGGTTTGGTTTTAGAATTTTAAAAACCGACTAAATTGATTTTGGTTATGGTTTTAACCACTAACCGATCCAAATCGACTCATGAAGACCCCTAGTGATGGGTCTATTGTTGGTCGTGCTGCAACTCTTGCAGGAGTTTGGTGGTGGTGTATTGTGGTGGTGGTAATATGATTTGTATTAAAATTGTATTAAATGTAAGGGATCACTAAGTGTATACAATTCAAATTCAATATTATACGTTTTTATGATTCAAAAGTTGTTATCTCGTAACAAATATAATATATTTCTAACAACGTAAACTACTTTAAATGGTAATGGAAAGATGAAATGCACCTATAATACGTTTAATATATTTGTATTGAAAATGTATTAACATTGTTGTTGTTTTTTTTTCTCTTATTAATCATGTTAAAATTGTGTTTAAAAATGCATTATATATGTATTTAGCTATTTTTGGTTTAAAAAAAATGGTTAGGCTATCAGACATAAATATAAAAATGCACTTTAATAAAAATGTATTTTAAGTGGTAAATAAGGTTATGTATTTATACTATTTATGTAGATGAACCATTTGAATTTGGTATGAATCCTTTTCCTAACTTGAAGGTCGTTAGTAGCGGATTTTTCGAACTAAGAAGAATTAGATTTGATCTCTATGAAAGGAGGTTTTATAGACATCGAAATTTTGTAGGATTCTATAAAACAAATTCAATTTCTATTAGAGTTTTTGAAGATCAATTACTTTTAGTGTTTTTGAAGACACTTTACTTTAAGCATAACTTGAGAGCTACTTACCCTAACTCTATATTATACCTATATAAAGGATGACTTACTTGTATTTGTTCTTTTTTTGCACATGTAATTACGTTAATACAATTTTAGACATACAATATCTGAAGTTAAACTTGACACAATGTTTAAAGCTTCATATGACTGAAGTTCAGACACATATAACTGAAGTTCAGTCTTTTCAGTTATATATGGATGAAGTTCAATCATATTTTTCGAACTTCAATTAATTTTGTGTTCATAAATTGAATTTCAAAGAAAAATGCTTGACGTGAAGCAAAGATAATTAAACTTTAATCATATATGACTGAAGTTCAGGCAAAAACAAAAGTAAAGTTCAATCATATATCATGAATTTTTTAGTAGAAATACATAAAATTCATTCATATGTATTTTGACTAAAGGTTAATTTTGTGAAGCTAAATTTCATACATGCATATATCTAAAGTGGAAATATGTGCAAAAATTTAAAATGGGCGATATAAATTAAAGAGTCGTTGTAAAAACAGGCTGCCTCGTAAATTTTGTACCTAATATGAGGAGTGTTTGTATATCGAGACCAGAAAAAGTCTCTGTGTATGGGCTTGGGCTGACCTTTCCCAAATTGAAGAGAAATTAGCATAGGATATCAATATAAAGTCATAAATGGTATAACATGGCATTAGTATAATTTAAGAAAATTGGCACAGAAAATCATTTCTCAAGTTTCAGGCTATTTAATATTTGCATTTCATAATTGGTAAAGTGTTTTTAAAAAGTAGGTTCAACTATTACAAACTCATTTTCTCCTCCTCTTTCGAATTTTTTCCTCTCTCAGATCATCGTCTATCTCTCAATTCATAACCACAAATCTCAAACTATTTTGACTTGATACGAAGTTTAAGAAGATAAAAAATACTTTTAATCTTGTAGTCCTAAATTAAAGTCATGTCCAATGTACCAAAATATCCTTTAATCTTGTGGTCTTAAACATGCCACGGGAAAAATTTAAATTAAAATATTATCAAAAAAGAAAAAAAATATATTCTTTTTTAAATGGATTAAAAAAAAAGTATATAATTCTTTTTGAAACAGAGGAAGTGTCGTTGAAGGGTTAGGGGTGGGATGCTCCTCAACTCAGGGAGCTGTTCCCAGAATCACAAAAGCAACGAGAACTAGGAGTAAATAAAATAAGAAGTGCAGGAATCCAGAAAGTAAAGACACGAGATTTTTTACGTGAAAACTCTTTTCTCAAGAGAGAAAAACCACGATCTGCCTCCAAGATTTTAAGCTCCACTATATTCAATCAACCTCTTGAAGATAGACTCCAAGGATTAACCTTGTAATCTTTGTTTCCTAACAATAAAACTATTACAAGAAAATCAAGCGGTAACTGTACTACTTCTACCTCCAGCTAACTCTAAATGGACTCCACAAGAACTCTAGTTTAGACAATCACCTAATTCTAGATGATTTACAAGAGAAGGTACACCACAACACCTACTACAATCATAAGCAAACGTAGGTAGACTTTTTGGAACAAAATACAAAGACCCAACTATAACAAAGAAATAAAAATACACCTCTATGAACAACATGTTACCTATTATAGTTTCAGCCTTTAATTACACCACTGTGACACTTCAGAAAGATCGTTAATTGTGAGTATATGAAAGTGTTGATTTTCTTGTTGAGGAAGATAAACATTATATGTTGTGATACAAGAAAACCTAGAAACATTCTCATTGGTTAAGGCAAAAAGGTTATAACTTTTTCACCAACTTTTATACTATGTGTCAGCTGAAAAGTTGACTGTGACAGCAATAGGTGAGCCCAACATGTTCCCTAATTCACAGAAGCCTTTGTTGTTACAACAAAAGTTTCAGGGAACAGGTCCCAAACTATGAATTCGTCAATCACCAAAACTAAGAACTTAACAATTTCTCTTTTTTTTATGATGAAAAACCCATACAATCAGATCACCATACTCAACATCTTCAGTCAGTTTCTACACAACACAACCTATACTTTAGCAAAACAACATAAGCCATAAGACAATATACCAAACCAATTTTCCCAACCAAACTACCCCCACCATTGATGCGTATAAAAATATAGGCATCCTCCACCTTATTCTCCCTATCAATGAGCATTAAGTTCTCCCTGAATAAGAGAACCTTTATCTTTATCATCACAAACCCACACCCTATATGTAGAGCATCCTACACATATGCATAACATCACACCCCACAGATTACATATACAGCATCCTACATATATTCATAACACATATATAATACACATATCTATACAACTACATATCTATACCCATATCTACAATGCAGTCTGTTTTTCCCTTTTGACATCATCAAAAAGGTCAGGCAGTAAACAGGCATAGATAAGTCATATATGTTAATTCATGACCATGAAGGCAACACTAACATGAGCAGGAAAGGATTAGACAGTAAAAGTGAAAAGATAGCACATGTAAGACAACATTCAGAAATTAACACTCAGTAAACAATCAGTACCAAATGTTGTTCAAAAAAAGATCCAATCCAAAATAAAGTGCCCGTCACTTATCAGAAACAAAACAAGAGTAAAGGAGAACAAGCTACCACGAGGCTTAGAGCGATATTTGAGGGAAAGGAGTAGGGATTATAGCGAAGAGAAATTGGGAAGGAGTTCTTGTAGCTTGATCCAGCTGTCTAAGGAGTAAGGTCGTTCTTTCATGTTCTACAGTGTGAGCCTCAAGAATTTGTTATGTTAAGATTCATTATTTTCGATCAAGACTTCAATTCGAGCTTTCAACTTCTTCACCCTCTCACGCAGGGCTATATTTTATGCTTTTAACTCTCTATTAAAATTATCTCCCTTATCTGTTTGGGTATCTAATCCTGTCTTTAATGGAACAATCTCAGTATCTTGTTGAGCCACTGTTGCTGTAAGGGCAGTTATATTCTTTTTCAACAACGGTTGCACCTCAATCAGCTTGGACACAAAGGACTTAGGTTTCTCACTCTCTCTCTCTTAACAATACAATTATTTTCTTCTAGGGTGGTGAAGTTGATGATCTACTTTACTGAACTTGCCTTTCCCCTTCCATATTTAACAGAAAAGTAGTCAAACGCTCTATTTAACTAGAAACTATAAGGTAAGGCGTGATTGCCATCATGTGTAAACATAACTGTATTAAAATACTCAATAATAATCGTAGGGAGGTTCAACTTCTAATAATTTGATACTATTTCCATGAGATAAATATCAGGGTCTATCACAATACCCTTTCTTTCAGCTTTGGGAACAAGAGCCCTGTGTACCAATTCAAATAACAGTTGATATTTCCCTTTTAAATCCCTTTTTATTGATAGCCTTATTGTTCAGATTATCAAGATCAGTACACATTTCTAAGAACTGTGCAGACCCTTCTCTTGATCTAATGGTCTTGATTCCAGTAATAAGAACCCCAGAGAGGGTATCCTTATCCAATCCCATACCTACCCCATTAACTTATGATATTACATGTAAACCATCATCGAAAATTGTCAAGTTATGGTAGAACATTCTTACCTCTTTCTCATGTAGCTGGGGAACAAGTAACTCAAAAAGATGTTCCAAATTCTGATACTTCATCCAATCAAAAAGTTTTTTTATGTCAGGCATATTAGCAACGATTGTATCAAACACTCTTTATCTCAAGACTTCTTGAGTCCTGAGAGTCTTTTAGCTAGACTTTTGATACATATCCTTCTTTGTAGACGGCATGACTTGTTTTGAAGAGCCAGTTCATATTAGATTTGGAAACATTCAAAGTTCCCACCGACTTTAGATCGAGACCTGTTCCTTTATCCTCGGCATTGACTAGTTTTCTCCTCTTACCGATGACGTAGATTTTTGGATTTTGTACTGACAAACCCTTACCTTTCCTTTGTGAAGATGTGCTTACTTTCTTTACTTTCTCTTGAGTTGGAATAGTATGATTTTTGATATTAGACCCATAAAACTCATCCTTCGAGTCACCTAATCCTTCGAATATCCTCTCGATCTCACTATTTGTATCATCAGTATCCGATTCAGTTATATCAATTCCATATTTCTTTAGCATTCTTCTTCCTTTAGTACTTCTCTTGCTCTTCTCCAGTACCTCCTTTATTATGTTCCTTGAACTAGGCTTAGTCCCAGGGGTTGAGGAGATAGATCTTTTATTTGATTTTTTCCATGATAAGGATTCATTATCCTTAATCACACTTCCACCGAGGTTACCCCCAAGGTCAACAGATGGAATCACTATATTTTCTTCCTCCGTATCTTTAAGGGAGTCATTTTGATGTCTAGTAAGTAGGACTACTAAAACAAAGGGGTTATGAACATTGTTCTTAAAGGTATTGGTACTAGATTTGCCTTTTGGGGAAGTGTCTCTGGGTCAACTCACATCTTGCTAAGAACAGTGGGCTTTGGAAAATTACTGGGAAGAGAAAGAGGTATATTCAGTAATGGGAAACTATTCTTTAGAAACTGAAGGTATATAGGGAGTGTCTATTACTCTTAAAAGAAGGGGCTGAGTTTTTTTAGAAATAGAAGATGAGGAGGACTTCTTTTAGAAGAATTTTAGTATAAGGGTGACAATCTTTTAAATTTTCTTATAAGTGATTTGGAAACTGATATGATTAAATAAGAGAAGATTTTAAAAGATAAACTAAATGGATTTTGAACTTTAAATAGGTTATGAAGGGACAGTTGAGATTAAAAGAAATAGTGTGTTTAAAAGGCGTGCCCAGACAAATGGATGCATCTGTTGAGTTTACGGTATAAAATATAGCTTTTAGAATGGGTGGGAGAGTAACATAGAAAAGTCATTAATTATTTAGGATGGTCATTTTTACGAGCAACAAGTGCTACTAACCTGATTGGGGAACAGATCCCTAAGTGATGACTGTGTTCAACTGTCTTATGATATCTCACCACTTTTTTCATGTCTTTCCTTCCTTGTCATGGATGTATATTTGCAAATATATGAGACTGAATTAGAGACATAGAGCATTATTCAACCTATATACCTGCTTATATTTCATAGACAAAGAAGAAAAATCATTGGAGTTCCTTTGTACACAACTTCACCAGCTTTACCCTTTCTTGAGTCTTTGGACCATCTCCCTATTGTCATTAATAGGGATGTACCAAGGACATATTCTTTAACACTTCAAGAATCTTTCCTATTTAATTTACTTTCTGAGTTATCCTAGACTTTCCTGATTCCACTTTTAAGGAGACATATATTTACTGAGGGCATTCAGGAAGAGGTAAAATTTTATTTGTGAGCCCTAAATAACCATTATATCAAATTAAGTTGGTTGATTCCTCTTTACCTTTCCTCACCATTAATCACTTGTTAGATTTTGGAACCCATTTGAGTTTGAGTTCCCAGTAAGATAACAGGGGAAAGATTTACCCTTTTTTAGTCCAGTTTGGCAATCTTTACTTTCTTTTTAGGAGCATTATTGAGCCAAACCAATCCTTCAAGGATCCAGTCTTGGAAGAACACTTATTATTGAGGTAATAATTATTTTTATATAGATTATGTGATACAGTATTCTTGCTCTTTGTAAGTCACATTGTATAACACCCTGGGTTTTTGTCCTTAGAAATATTTTTGGATTTTTGGTTTCTAGAAACTATACAACTAGGGGGTACTAGTCATATTATGGGGTACGGGTGGTATGTTCAGGTTGTATGGAAACCAGTATTGGTTGGTGGGATGGATTGGTTTCTAAAATGGGTACGACCTGGTGGGTATGAGTCGTATAGTTGAATATGGGTTGTTTTGTTTGGGTTTTACCTTTATTTAATTAGAGACTTAGCAACTTAACATGGGTCTGAGTATGTGTGTCAAACCATGATCCATAAGATAGGGTATGATTCATACCACAGACTCGTATGGTAGACAATGTTCATTCCACGAACTCGTATGGTAATAAGTATTCAAAATTTCTTTGATTCTATTCTACTAGGGATACAATTTAGGGGTACTAATCGTATGTTGGGTACAACTTAGTTTGGGTAATTCAGATGTTGGAAAGTGTTGGTCTAAGGGGGGCCTAGGGTATGAGTGGTCAGTACTACTCGTATTAAAGGATACAACTAGCATGGAGTAGTCATACCTAATGATGAGAATTTTGTGCAGTTTAAGTGGGGGTAATCTGGATATTCCCCACTTGACCTATTAAGTTCCCATGACTTATAAATACTTTTGGGGCATCATTAACCTATTTCCAATCACTCAAACACTCTCAAATTCTCTCTAAAGCTCTTGGGTAAAGTAAGGCTAGGGTTTTACTAAGGTGGAAAATTTGGGGCTTGTATTGGTGATTACTTTCTATCATCTTCTTAATCTAAGGCATGTACTCCTTCCCTCATTATTGTTCAAAATAAAGGCATATTTTATGAATAACTTTCATGGCATAAGTGTTGCATAATTTAGGATTTTTAAATATGCATTGCGGTTTTGTTTATAAATGTTTGGTTATGGTTTTCCTATGTCTTAATTATGTATTTACATGTTTTAATGGTGGATTGGATAATTGGTTGCATGGGAATGGGTAATTGGTAATTGGTATTGGTTTTGGAAACACTATGCCCCAAAAATGTTTGATAAAATGCTTATGAGAATGCTTTTACTATATTAAAGGACTTTTATTGAACTATTGCATGGTTTAACTTGGTAATGGAACCCTAAATGGTTTTGAATGGTTAAACGGTAAGGTTTTTGTGGTTATGTAATTAGTCTACATAAAAACACTTGTGGGGTACATGAGTCCCCTAAGTTAACTTGATAATATAATCTATGGGTACACAGGAATCCCTTAATCTATAAATGGTTGGCTAATTGCTTGAAAGTTATAGTTGGCATGATGATACCACTGATTATAGCCATGGTTAATAATAATGGAATAATGGTTTAGTTGTTTGGTAATGGTTTTGATTAGGCAATAATGGCGGGGTGTGATAGCTAACCGTGAAGGTGTGAGTCCAATGGACGGACACTGGAAACTCGTGTTTGCCGACACGAGTATAGGTCATACAGACCTCATATATGATACTTATGGGGTACATAGGAATCCCTTAAGTACATTTTTACATATATGTATTATGGAGAGCAAAGGGTATATGGGAATCCCCTACTCCTATGGTATCTCTGATTCGTGCCGCTGTACGCATTGGGGCCCTTTCAGGGGGTAACACTGGACCCATAAAGCCCATGGGTGTTTCTAGGATGGTTAAGCTACACATACCTAGGTTAACTATTTCAATAACATGGTTATATATATATATATATGCGTGTTTGTATGTGTATGGTTGTGAATGTGTATGATTTTTTACTTGGTTTTAAAGGTTGATATTATTTTATCCTTATCCTGAGTTCATGCTAGAATTTACTCGCTAACGCATCTTTAGACAGCTATATCCCCGTGTGATGTAGGAACCATTCATAATACTCCTTCTACTTAGCGATCAGACTCCGGGATTAGCATTTGGTTTGAAGTGGTAAGCTTCCATCTTTCAGAAGGCTTTATTTTATATCATAGATATTTTTACATACTTTGCTTATTTTATAGATATTGGTTTTGGCTATGGTTGGGGGCATGTTGGGAATATTAGTTTTCTTTTGGTTAGAGGCTTTGTGGAACAGCTATGGGTTGGTATGGGCGGTGTTGGTAGTAGTGTCAGCCTTAGTATTGGCATTGATATTAGGGTTGATACCGTTTATCTAAATTTATAATTGTTCCATCCTCTTTTATTTTGGATTATATATTTATAATGAAAACTATTTGGTTATGGTTTGGTTTATGGCTTGGGATTGGTTTTGGTTTGGTTTATGGCTTGGGATTGGTTTTGGTTTGGTTGGTACGGTTGGTGGACAGATTGACTTGGTCGGGCTAGTCTAGGATATCGACATATCCCAAAGTCATTGTATTTCCAAATACACTATATTGTTATATGATTAGAATTCAGTCGACTCAGGATACGTGTAGGTTAGGTGGGTGGGTAATAAGGGTGGTCCCTGGTCCTGGTTGGACTTGGGATGCCCATTACGACAAGGCCCTGGTTTAGGTCATGTCAAGTTGGTATCAGGGCTTTAGGTTCATGGTTAATTGAGAGTCCACAAAGCTGTGTTAAATAGTCTCTTTTAGAGGGGTGTAGCACACCACACTCATAAGGGGAGGCTACAAGGCATTTAAAAATGTTTCACTATCTTGGTATTTTATTTTCAAGCTAGAGTATAAGTTCTAGAATCTTCTCCAATCCTTGTTTGTTTGCCTTTCAAATCATGTCTCGATGATCTGAGAGACAAGAAAACTCTTCTGTCTCATCTGAGGATGATGTTAATAGGGTGCACCCTACCTCGAGGGTTCACACTCGATGCAAGGGTCCCATCTTTGATTGTTCTGGATATCTACCAGCTTCTTCCAATCCTCTCCATATTCCTTGAGTTAATGTGAGAAAGAAATTTTGTCAGTCGATCCATGTGATTGCTCAGTTGGTTATTGCTCAGGTTGAGCGGGTGCATATGGTGTTTTATCTTCAGAGGCCACAAGTGTTGACCAATTCATGAATATGAGTCCTTTGACTTTCATTAGTTTGAAGGTAGAGAAGGATTCTCAGGGTTTCTTGGATGAGATGGAGAAAATATTCAGGGTGATGCAGGATACCAATGTGAAAGGGTGAATTTCGCTGCTTACCAGCTCAAGGGTATTGTGTACCAATGGTACGAGGAGTGGGATAGGGATAGAGGTGATATTGAGGGGTCATCTTTGTGAGGGACTTTCTCCAATGCCTTCCTAGATTGCTTCTTGCCTCAGGAGTTGAGGGAAGCGAAGGCGGAGGAATTTGATAATCTGAAGCAGGAAAAAATATCTGTCAATGAGTATGTTTTGAAATTTCACCAGTTGTATAGGTATGCATCGGAATTGGTGTCTGATATATAGGCCAGGATGATAAAGTTCACTTTTGGACTGTCTTAGGAATTGGTCCTTAAAATCAAGACTGCTTTGCTGATCAAGAATATGGATATTTCTAGGTTAATGGCTTATAGACAACAGGTGGAGAAGAAAAATACAAAGTAGGCTAAGTTTGGGGGAAAATGGGGTAAGAAGAACAGGTTCTCTGAGTAGGGTAGTGCTCAATAGTAGGGTGGTTGGGATGGCAAAAAATTGCCAAGGAAGAAGTAGGGGAGTTATGGTTCCTTCTCTACAGCTATTGGTCCTTACCCGCAGCCATCGGGTGATAGACGTCAATATGGCGGAGATAATTTTTAGGCACAGGGTGCCCAATCTCAAGCGAGTGTAGACCAGTCGGCCTCACCATGTCCATCTTTCCAATTTTGTGGTCGTCCTCATTGGGGCTTCTGTGATGAAGAGAGGGACAAATGTTTCAAATGTGGCCAGTCAGGCCATATGCTCAGAAATTATCCGATTGATAAGGTTGATACGGGAGAGAATAAGGTTCTTATTGCTTCATCTTCTGCTCCTGCACCTAGGGGTGCTGTTTCTGTATCTATTACTTCTTCTACTACATCACTAGCTGGAATAGGTTAGATGTTCTTGCATCCTGATAGGAGTCTGAGGTATCACCTGATGTAGTGACTGGTACATTACAACTCTTTTCTCGTGATGTGTATTATTTGCTTGATTCGAGGTCCACTCTCTCTTATATGACCCCATGTATGTTGTGTATTTTAGTTTTAATCTTCAGGTTATTTCAGATCCTTTTCTATTTCTATCCCGATAGGTGACTTTATTATTGCTAAAAGTGTCTATAAGGAGTTTATGATATCTTTTGGTAGTAGGCAGACTTTGGTGGCTTTATTTGAACTGGATATAGTGGATTTTGATGTTATTTTAGGGATGGATTGGTTACACTCTTGTTACAT
Source organism: Capsicum annuum (assembly GCF_002878395.1). Taxonomy (NCBI): domain Eukaryota; kingdom Viridiplantae; phylum Streptophyta; class Magnoliopsida; order Solanales; family Solanaceae; genus Capsicum; species Capsicum annuum. Next base: position 225,117,777 of record NC_061122.1, on the reverse strand, counting down.
GTCCTTGGATTATCAGACCCGTAAGGTTGTCTTTAAATTCCCTAGTGAACTGGTTATTGAGCGAGAGGGTGGTTCAGGGGGAGGTTTATTTCATATCTTAGAGCTCGGAGATTAATCTCTAAAGGGTGTCTCTATCATTTGGTTTGGGTTAAAGCTTCTAACTCAAAAGGTCCTTTTTTGCATTTGGTTTCAGTGGTAAATGAGTTTCCTGGGGTTTTTTCGAATGATCTTCTTGGTGTTCCTCCAAATAGGGAGATTGATTTTGGTATTGTTTAGTTCCGGACACTCGTCCAATATCTATTCCTCTTTATAGAATGGCTCCGACTGAGTTGAGGGAACTCAAGGAGCAACTTAAGGATCTTTTGGATAAAGTTTTCATCCATCCTAGTGTATCCCGGTGGGGTGCACCGATATTATTCATGTACAAGAAGGATGGTTTCCTTCGGATATTCATCGACTATCGACAGTTGAATAAGGTAACAGTTAATAACAAGTATCCTCTTCCAAGTATAGATGAATTGTTTGATTAGTTGCAAGGTGCCAAGTTTTTTTCCAAGATAGATCTTCGGTCCGGGTATCATCAGCATAAGATTAGGGAGGTGGATATCCCTAAGATGGCTTTTCATACTCGATATGGGCACTTTGAATTCTTAGTTATGTCAATATTGTTTGACTAATACCCAGGCAGAATTTATGGATTTGATAAACTGCGTATTCAGGCAGTTTCTGCATCATTTTATCATTGTGTTCATTGATGACATTCGGCTATATTCTAAGAGTGAGGTGGATCATATTAATCACCTCCTTATGGTGTTGCGGACCTTGAAGGAGCAACAGTTGTAAGCCAAGTTTTCTAAATGTGATTTTTGGGTTGAATGCTGTAACTTTTCTTGGTCATATTATTTCTAGTGAGGGGATTACGGTGGATCCACAAAAGGTGGCAGTGGTTAAAGGTGACCTAGACCCACGACTCCAACTGGTATTCAGAGCTTTTTGGGTTTGGTCGGGTATTATAGGCAGTTTGTGGAAAGTTTCTCGACAATAGCTGACCCTTTGACTAAGTTAACTCAGAAGAAGGTAAAGTTTTCTTGGTCGGATGCTTGCGAGGGTAGTTTTGAGAAGCTAAAGGACAAGCTAACTTCAACTCTGGTTTTGACTTTACTAGAGGGTACGAAAAGGTTTGTGGTTTATTATGATGCGTCCTGAATGGGACTTGGTTTCGTTATGATACAGCATGGGAAGGTGATTGTCTATGCTTCTAGGTAGTTGAAGGTGAATGACAGGAACTATCCTACTCATGATTTAGACCTGTTGGCGGTGGTTTTTGCTTTGAAAATAAGGCGACACTATTTGTATAGAGTGAATGTGGATATCTTTTCTAATCATAAGAGTCTACAGTATGTGTTCACTCAGAAAGAGCTTAAACTCAGATACAGGAGATGACTTGAGCTTAGCAAGGACTATGATATGAGTCTTCACTATTACCCAGATAAAGTTAATGTGGTTGTTGATGCTTTTAGCAGGTTGTCCATGAGAATTTTAGCTCATGTGGAAAAGGGAAGGCGAGAGTTGGTAAAGGATATTTACCGCTTCGCTAATCTTAGAGTTCATCTTTTGGAATACAAAAATGGTGGTGTGATGGTACAGAAAGTGATTCGGTTGTCTTTTGGTGCGAAAATCAGGGAGAAGTAAGTGCTAGATACTGTCTTGACAAAAATCAAGAGTGATGCTATTTGAGATCAGTGGTGCTGGTACTTTACGGTACCAAGGGAGGCTATCTGTTCCTGACATCGATGGGTTGCAACAAAGGACATTAGTTGAGGTGCATGAATCACGCTAGGTTGTTCATCCTAGTTTGATGAAAATGTATTATGATCTTTAGGAGATTTATTGGTAGAATGGTATGAAAAGGGATGTGGCTAATTTTGTGGCCAAATACATGGTGTGTCAACAAGTCAAAGTTCAACATATGAGGCTTGAAGGGTTATATCAAGAAATTGATTTTCCCGATTGGAAATGGAAGGTAATCAACATGGATTTCGTTATTGAGCTTCCTCGATCTCAGAACTAATTTGATTCAATTTTGGTCATTATGGATAGAATGACAAAGTCGGCTCACTTCTTTCAGTGAGGACTACCTTTTCGACTGAGGATTATGCACAGTTATAGCTTTTGGAGATTGTAAAGCTGCATGGAGTACCTGTTTCAATTATCTCTGATTGTGGTATGCAGTTTTCATCTTACTTCTGGTGGTTTTTTCAGAAAGGGTTAGGTAGTAAGGTTAGTATGAGTACTGTTTTCCACCCGTAAATGGATGGGCAAGCAGAAAGGACTATTTAGACATTGTAAGACATGCTTCGTGCATGTGTGATTGATTATTGTGGTAATTGGGTTGAGCATCTACCTTTGGTAGAGTTTGCTTACAATAATAGCTATCATTCTAGAATTGGGATGGCCTTTTTGAGGCATTCTATAGTAGGAGATGTAGATCTCCTATTGGTTGGTTTGAGCTTGGTGAGGCGGATATGTTTGGTCCATATATGGTTTATCAAGCTGTGGAAAAGGTGAAGGTGATTCAGGATAGGCTTAATTATTCCCTAAGTCGCCAAACGTCGTATGAAGATGTAAGGTGTAGAGACTTGGAGTTCGAGGTCGGAGATAAGGTGTTCCTAAAGGTATCTCCCATGAAGGGTTTAATGCGGTTTAGAAAGAAGAAAAAAGCTCAGTCCCCGATTTGCGGTCCTTATATGGTTTTGCAGAGGGTTGGTAATGTTTCTTATGAATTGAAGTTTCTTTCTAATTTTAGATCTGTCTATTCAGTATTTAACGTCTCTATATTGAGAAAGTGCATTGGTGATCCTTCATCGATTGTTCCCTTGGAAGGATTGGGTATCTCAGATTCTCTGTATTATGAGGAGATCTTGGTAGAGATATTGGATCGACAGGTTGATCGGTTGCAAATCAAGGATGTAGCCTCGGTTAAAGTTCTATGGTGGAACCACACGATGGAAGAGGATACTTGGGAAGTGGAAGAGGGCATGAAATCCGATTATCCTCATCTGTTTTCTGCTCCTGGGATTCATACGGAAGGTATGTGTTCTTCAACATACTCTTTGTTTTCTAAGTTAGTTAAGAGTTAGAGTAGATCTTTGCATCTTTTTTTTCTAACTTAGTTAAAGGCTAGATTGATATTTGATAATACAATGACTCGTGCATGTGGTTACCCTACCTTGACCGTTATTAGGGGACGAATGATCCTAGTGGGGGAAACTATAACACCCTAGGTTTTTGGCCCTTAGAAAATTTCCTGGATTTCTGGTTTCTGGGCAATATATGAATAGGGGGTACTAGCCATATGATGGGGTACGAGTGGTATGGTCAGGTCATATGGTAACCAGTATTGGTTGGTGGGATGGATTGGTTTCTGGAATAGGCACGACTTGGTGGGTACGAGTCGTATGGTTGAATATGGGTCATTGGGTTTGGGTTTTTCCTTCACTTAATCTGAGACTTGGTAACTTAACTTGGGTCTGAGTATGAGTGGATCACCATTAGCCGTAAGATAGGGTACGATTCGTACCATTGACTCGTATAATGGACAGTTTTCAAACTTTCTTTGATTTTATTCTACCAGGGATACGGTTTAAGGGTTCTGATCGTATGGTTGGGTATGACTTGGTTTGGGTAAGTCATTTGATGGACAGTGTTGGCTCCAAGGGGGAGGCCTAGGGTACGAGTGGTAAGTACCACTCGTATTAGAGGATACAACTGGTACAGGGTAGGCGTACCCTATGACGGGAATTTTGTATAGTTTAGGTGGGGGTAATCTGGATATTTCCCCACTTAACCTATTAAGGCCCCACGACTTATAACTCTTTTTAGGGCATCATTAACCTATTTGCAATCACTCAAACTCTCCTAAACATTCTTAAATTCTCTCCAAATCTCTTGACTAAAAGAAGGCTAGGGTTTCACTAAGGTGGACAATTTGGGGCTTGTATTGGTGATTTCTCTCCATCATCTTCTTAATCTAAGGTATGTACTCCTTCCCTCATTGTTAGTTCCAACTAAAGGCATATTTTATTAATTGTTTTCATGGCATAAGTGTTGGATGATTTTGGGTTTTTAACTATGTGTTAGGGTTTTGATTATAAATGCTTGGTTATCGTTTTCCCATGTCTTAGTTATGTATTTACATATTTTAATGGCGGATTGGATAATTTGTTGCATGGAAATGGTTAATTGGTAATTGGTCTTGGTTTTAGAAACACTATGCCCCCAATATGTTTGAGAAAATGCTTATAAGAATGCTTATACTATATTGATGGACTTTTATTGAACTATTGCATTGTTTAACTTGGTAATGGAACCCTAAATGATTTAAATGGTTTTGAATGGTTAAATTGTAAGGCTTTGGTGGTTATGTAATTAGTCTAAATGAAAACACTTGTGGTGTACATGGGACTCCCCCAAGTCCACTTGATAATATAATCTATGGGTACACGAAATCCCTTAATCTATAAATGGTTGGCTACGGACATTGCATGCAAGTTATAGTCAGTATGACGATACTACTATTTATAGCCATGGTTAAAAATAATGGAATAATGGGTTGGCTGCTTGGTAATGGTTTTAATTTGGCAATAATGGCGCGGTGTGGTACCTAACCCTGAAGGTGTGAGTCCAATGGACGAACACTGGAAACTCGTGTTTGCCGACATGAGGATAGGTCATAGAGACCTCATATATGATACTTACGGGGTACATGAAATCCCCTAAGTACACTTGTATATATATATATCATAGAGAGTGAAGGGTACACGAGAATCCCCTACTCCTATAGTATCTCTAGTTCGTGCGGCTATACACATTGGGGGTCGTTCAGGGGTTAACACTGGACCCATAAAGCTCGTGGGTGATTCTAGGACGGTTAAGCTACATATACCCAGGATAAGAATAAAATAATTCCAAAGTCATTATATGTACAAATACGTTATCTTGTTATATGCTAGAAATTCAGCCGACTGAGGATACCCGTAGGTTGGTTGGGTTGGGCAATGGAGGTGGTCCCTGGTCCTAGTTGGAATTGGGATGCACGTTACGACAAGGACCTGATTTGGGTAGTGTCAAATTGAGTGGTTAGAACTATCTTCTTAGATGTGAGGATTTATCATTACTTGAGAAGAACCAATTAACTTGCAATTTTTTTTAAGATCAGTTTTAACTTTGGTAAGTTCATCCATAGAATTTTTTATCATTAAGGTTGAAAAGTCAACCTTTGCCTTTGTCAAATCTTCTTCCAACCGAAACTGAATTTTGCTTCCTTTACCTTTACCCTTGAGATCCTTCTTGGAGATCTCATCTATGTCTTGGTCAGCTCATCATTTCCATACGTAAGGGACATACAAGTTGATTGTTGCTTTGCTATATGCACATTCAGTTTCGTTATGTCATCTACACATTTTGATAGTTTTCCACCAATCTGCTTCTTTCATTTGTGAGTTCAGCTACTTGAACGCTCATCTTGATTATCTCTTTCTCACACTTTTCACAGGCCTCATTTTGATCCTCTTTTTCTTTGACAAGATCATTTAAAGAGTCAATTAAGGCAAGAGATATGAGCCTACTCAAGGAGTACTCCTCTAAACTTTCCTTGATGTCATGGACAACAGTGAGTTTATCTTCACTTTCATTGGGTATGCCATAAAAGCATGGAGTGCATTAGAGACTTACATTTTTTTCTATAACCACGATAGGAATGTCTTCCTTTTGCTCTGACTCATTTGATTCGCTTGATGAATTACTCCACCAAGCTGTAATCACTTGACTGGCAATTTTGTCAGCCTTAGTTTCTATCTACACTTCTCGGTGACCTTCTGCTTTCTTCTTTTGGATAAATCTTCAGATCTATCCAAGGCTTCGAGAACCCTTTTTGCAATTCGAGTTGTTTCACTAATTTTTTAGGTGTATGTACCTTGTGAGGCCTATATTTCTCAAGATCCTTCCAAGGTGTTAGACTTGGAAGACCCTCCTCTGATACCAAATGAAGGTTTGGGGTGGGTTGCTCCTCTACTCAGGGAATTGTTCCTAGATTCACAAAAGCAACGAGAACTAGGAGATAAATATAATAACAAGTGCAGGAGTACAGAAAAGTAAAGACATAGGATTTCTTATGTAGAAACTCCTTGCTCAAAAGAGAAAATCCAGGACCAACCTTCAGGATTTCAAGCTCCACTACATTCAATTCAATCAACCTCTTGAATACAAACTCCAAGGATTAACCTCCTAATCCTTTGTTTCCTAGCAATAACTCTATTACAAGGAAACCAAGCAGTAACACTACTGTTTTTACCTCCAGCTAACTCTAACTGTACTCCACAAGCTAACTTTAGCTTGGATAATCACCTAACTCTAGATGATTTACAAGAGACGGCACACCAAAATACATACTATAATCATAAGCAACGTAGGCAGATGTAATGCCCCAATTTTCCAAATCGGGATGCTACACGGTGCTCATGACCCCAAAGGACCACAAGCTAACCCATGACTGATATATGTACCTGTACACTACATAATATATAAATATAAATGTGGAAAGCTGGAGAAAACTTGCCATAAGGTTTAAAACGTCTAAAAATACTCAACACTGAAAATTGACTACTAATACATCTGTCTGAAAAGCCTCTAACTTTCAGAACTATGGAGTTGATGGGACAAGTCCCCAACTAACTACATCTACTGAAAATAATTTGAATCTAATGAGATAGTAAAAATAAGGATCATCCTCGAATGAAGAGGACTCACTGCTACGTCTACTACTGCTGACTGGATCTGGACTGCTAGGAGTGATCTAGGCAATATGCTATAATGACCCAATTTTCCTAACACAAGAATTTTATCAAACACATGGGGAGTATGCTTTGGTCATATAACAATTTCCACACCTAATTCTCATGGATAATCAATCAACATACAACTTGAAGGTATTTATCATGAACATCGCATAATTATTACATAATAGGGTCAAAGTTTGCAACTTTATAATCATATCATGAATTAAAATTCAACAACAACATAACCTTCAAACTCAATTCACATAAACCATGGAAAACACATAAATTTAAAATCTTGAATTTAGAAAGAGGGATTCTTGAATTTCTTGGGCGGAAGGGACCCAAGAACAAATACTTACATACCTCAAAGGCTTGAATCTTGAGAGAGAATGTCTTTTATTATAGGTTCTTGAATTGGGAATGATAATTTCATGGTTTTCTTGAAGAAGAGCTTAAATCTTGTTCTTGGGAGATGATCTTGAGAGGAAACTCTAATTTTCTTGTTCTTGAGAGTGGAGAGGATTAAGGGTTTTTAAAACTGATTTATAAAGGTTATATACGTGATTTTGATGATTTATGTCGTGGAAGCTGAATAAAAAGTCCAAAATACTCCTACAAAACCGTTTCTTAGTTACTGAAATTATCAGCTCAGACCAAGGCTGATAAGCCATAAGATCTGTGATAGCCCGTCACCCAGGTCGTCACCTAGGAGCTGGAATTGATGGGTTGCTATCTAAGCTTGACGACATGGATGATTAGTAGTCAAAAACATCGTTAGAAATGTGATAATTTATCAGAAATGTCATCATAAATGTGATAAGTCATCAGAAATGTCATTACTCAGTTTTCAGGCTGACATGCTGGAGTAAAATGGGTATTACTTTTTTCTCCAGTATTGGATTTGGGAGAAATTGGTATTCTTAGAAATATAATTCAATTATCTATCTGTTGGTGGGTCATGATACCAAAAATTCATAGTACAACGATAGATATGCTCATTTGAAGTTGACTATGGCAATATCCTTCCCAAGAATTCAATCGGTAAGGAATGTTTTGCTTCGTCTGATAGCTGGGAGTTATTTAAATCCTTAATATTCATCTAAATTACACATAAAACTATAAAATAATCATGATTTACTGTGCATGATATTGAAACATAGCGCTAATATTGGTTTGGATTTTTTGAGGTATTACAATATCTTCCCCTTGGGAACACTCGTACTTGAATGAGACTGACTAAGAGGGGAGAAACGATAGACCGAACATGAACTGAACATGAATAACTGAAACATGATCTCATGACTAGCGTGACTGATAAACTAACTATATCATACTGAATATGCATATCTGATGCATGTGTAACTGAATCTGAATGCATGTAAGATCTGAAGCTACTCGTAAGATGAATTCTCATAATGGACATGCATATATAATTAATAGATGTGTGAATGATTTGTTCCCATGGATTCATGAGTGGGTATACTGTTAAGTTGAACTTTCTCTACTGAACATGCATATCAAATACATGAATGTCTGACTGAACTGACTCCTAGAGGCATGACTGATTATGCAATGATGATTGATGCAAAGCTTGTAATGAGAATATGCGCATAAAACTAAATGGATTTAAGGAATTTGATAACTTCAGGGAGTTATAGAGTATCTCCCTTTAGTTACACTATGTCCCGCTATGCACACTTACCTTACTGATATACTGGGGCGATGCACAGGGCATCTATGAACTAGATCATGACTGAACCTCGGGAGTCTAAAACTAATGCATATCATGAAGATAAAAGATTCATACATACCTAAATCTATGCCAGGAAAACATTCTGGATCATGGCGAGTCTGAAGTGAATAGAGTCAATTCTGACGCTGACCACTATTAATACTAGGAGTGGCGCCCTGCTGATGTGAATCTCTACCTTTCTTATCTAACACTCTACACTCCCGCACTTTGTGACCTGGATTACCACATCCAAAACATACCTGACTATTGGATCTGCATGCACCTAGATGGTTCTTGCCACACTCTCCACAAAGTGGATAAATGCACTCACTTCTAACACTACTCTAGGCTTTGAAGCCTGGCGCCCTATCATGACTGACATCTTTGAAATTTAGTGCAGGCACACTAGCTGAGGATGGAGCTGGGACTGAAGTCTTCTGACTATGGTGAGAACGATTACCACCCTGTGACCCAACTTAAGAAAAGTTATAACTACCTGTTTTGAATCTCTTATTAGATCTCTCCCTCTCCTTAGATTTACCTGCCTCTATCTGCTGGGCATGCATCATTAACCTAGTAAGATCTATGTATCTATTGAGCATAACGATTCTACACTTCTTCAACACCAGACCGGATACACCAGTCACGAACTTATTCATACTCGCTCTAGGGTTAGCTATCAAGTCAGGAGCATACTTAGTTAGCTGGTTGAACTTAAGACAATACTCCTTCACTGTTATGTAGCCTTGTCTCAGGTTCATAAAATATTCTACCTTAGATTCTATCATCTCTAGTGGGAAAAACTTATCTAAGAAGGCATCCTAAAATATCTGCCAAATCATGGGAGTTGCATCTTCCTCTTTACTCTTCTTCCACACACTACCCAATCATGAGCAATATCTTTCAGCCAATAGGACACTAATTCCACTCTCCTCCTCTGACATGTGCATAATCTAGGTGATCTTCTTTACCTCTTCTACATAAAGTTATGGTTCCTCACCAGCTACTGACCCAAAGAATTCTGGTGGGTTTATTTTCATAAAATTTTTTATCCTGGCTGCGGCTGAATCCCCATCTTGCTGAGGTGGGGCTGCAGCCTGACGATTACCCTGAACACTAGTGGTCACAGCTTGGGCTAGCGCCTGAAAAGTTACCCGAAACTCTGCATGTGATAAATACTCATTCAGAGGATCTACGGGCTGAGGTGGATAATTGTCATTCCTACGGGTATTATCTCTGCGAGGAGACATGTTCTACAAATGGAAGAGGAATAAGGATTAGACTGATAGTTTAACTTGAGCTTTTTACACACTGGCACAATATGAATACTGAAAGAAATGAAATTGTTCCTAAAACATCTTATAGCCTCCTGTACATAAATGTGGTATGCAACACACCCATGCAAAAGACTCTACTAGATACGGCTTTTCAAACCTCCTAGGATACTATTGAATCTTAGGATCTGATACCAAGTTTGTAACACCCTGATTTTCCAAATCGGGATGCTATACGGTTCTTATGACCTCAAAGGACCACAAGCTAACCCATGACTGATATTTGTACCTGTACACTGTATAATATATAAATATAAATATGGAAAGCTGGAGAAAACTTTCCATAAGGATCAAAATGTCTAAAAATACTCAAAACTGAAAACTGAATACTAATACATCTGTCTGAAAAGCCTCTAACTGCCTGAATTATGGAGTTGATGGGACATGTCCCCAACTAACTCCATCTACTAAAAATAAGTTGAATCTAATGAGATAGTAAAAATAAGGATCATTCTCGAATGAAGAGGACTCACTGCTACGTATACTGCTGCTGACTGGATTTGGACTGCTAAGAGTGCTATAGGGCACGTGCTTGTGAACCTATGGCATCAAATAAAACACCATAGTACAAATGCATTAGTACAGGAATGTACTAAGTATGCAAATGAGGTAAGGCTAAATGCAAGGGCTTATGCATGAACAATAACAAACTGAATGGTATGCAAGAGCTAGATTAACATACATAGAGAATTTGTAACTACTTAACATCCTGTGCATAATGTGACTGAGCATACTGGGACTGAATTTGATAACTTATACTAAATATACCATCAATCTGAGGTTTTTGAACATACTGAGATTATACATAACTAAAGCTACTGAAACTGATATTTGTACTTATTAATACTGATAAATTGGATAATTGATTCTACCGATAACTGATATTAACTGGCTGAATCTGAGATCAAACCTATCTAGCGGGATGATCTCTAAATCTTCTAATAATGATTAAGATTGACTAAGCTTGAGATCAGGCCTAACTAACGGGAGATCTCTGAACTGATATTAAGAATACTCAACTAAATCTAAGATTGAGATCAAGATTATCTGATGGGTGACCTCTGTAGGTACTGATACTGAATAACTTTATGTAAGACCAAGCCTATTTAGTGGGTGGTCTATGAAACTATGGAACTATCTGAGTTCCTTACTGAGAATGATGACTGCATCTAATAGTTTTGATTTTTGAGTCCTACTCTGAAGACTGTTACTGAAACTATAACTATGGGAGTTCTCACTTAACCGACATGCCCCAAATCTTAACTAGTGGGGTCTAACCTGTAACCCCAGCTGGAAGGGTGTCAATACCGTTCCACGGGTAGAGACCTATACTATGGTCAAGCCTCTCTGACGGGTAACCCTGAACAGGAAGTCAAGCCTAAGGCAATATAACAGTCAAGTCAAGCCCTAATCTGACAGGTAACTCCTAGTCCTGCACTGGCTACGCAGTTCTGGAGTACAAGGATTGCTGCTAAGGACTCTGCCTCTCTAACGGGGAAGCCGCCATCCCCATACTCTCTCAGTGCTAGTTCCAACTCCCAACTGAAAGACTCTGAACCGATTCTTAACTGAACTAAAATTGAGCTGAATCTATTATTATTATACATATTTCTTAACTGATCTGACTGGGTTCACTTGGTTCCGTTATCTGACAGAATACTACTGAATCTAATATCTGACTGAATGATACTAAGTTCTGAATTTTGTAACTAACTGAGTTCTACTAATCATAGCATGATTGAAATTATCTTGAGACTGACTCGACTCTAGGCACATAGCTATATTTTTCGGGTACAAGTACCCCCAAGACTGGATAGAAGTAAACTGACAAAACATGACTTCTTGAATTTACGACTAACATCAACATCATAGCATGTATTACATTATACATAATTGAAGACTTCATACTAACATATAACAATTCATTCAACAAGGGATGCACAAGGATAAGAATGCACACAACATACTATAATTCATTCACTATGGTCTCTCAACAAACACTTGGCATGAATGGCTTATACTAAATTTGGGGTTTCTAGGCAATATTCTATAATGACCCAATTTCCTTCACACAAGAATTTTATCAAACACATAGAGAGCATGCCTTGGTCATATAACAATTTCCACACCTAATTCTCATGGATAATCAATCAACATACAACTTGAAGGGATTTATTATCAACATCACATAATTATTACATAATAGGGTCAAAGTTTGCAACTTTATAATCATATCATGAATTAAAACTCAACAACAACATAACCTTCAAACTCAATTCACATAAACCATCAAAAATAGATAAATTTAAAATCTTGAATTTAGAAAGAGGGATTCTTGAACTTCTTGGGCAGAAGGGACCCAAGAATCAACACTTGCATACCTAAAAGGCTTGAATCTTGAAATAAAATGTCTTTTCTTGAAGGTTCTTGAATTGGGAATGATAATTTCTTGGTTTTCTTAAAGGAGAGCTTGAATCTTGTTCTTGGGCGATGATCTTGAAAGGAAACCCTAATTTTCTTATTCTTGAGAGTGGAGAGGATTAAGGGTTTTTAAAACTGATTTATAAAGGTTATATACGTGATTTTGATGATTTATGTCGTGGAAGCTGAAGAAAAAGTCCAAAATACTCCTACAAAACCGTTTCTTAGTTACTGAAATTATCAGCTCAGACCAAGGCTGATAAGCCATAAGATCTGTGATAGCCCGTCACCCAGGTCGTCACCTAGGAGCTGGAATTGATGGGTTTCTATCTAAGCTTGACGACATGGATGATTAGTAGTCAAAAACGTCGTTAGAAATGTGATAAGTTATCAAAAATATCATCATAAATGTGATAAGTCATCAGAAATGTCATCACTCAATTTTCAGGCTGACATGCTAGAGTAAAATGGGTATTACTTTTTGCTCCGATATCGGATTTGGGAAAAATTTGTATAGTTAGAAAGATAATTCAATTATCTATCTGTTGGTGGGTCATGAGATCAAAAATTCATATTACAATGATAGATATGCGTATTTGAAGTTTACTATGGCAATATCCTTTCGAAGAATTCAATCGGTAAGGAATGCTTTGCTTCGTCTGATAGCTGGGAGTTATTTGAATCCTTAATATACATCTAACTTACTCATAAACTATAAAAGAATAATGATGTACTATGCATAATATTGAAACATGGCGCTAATACTGTTTGAATTTTTTGGGGTATTATAATATCTCTCCCTTGAGAATATTCATCCTCAAATGAGACTGACTGAGAGGGGAGGAATGATAGACTGAACATGAACTGAGCATGAATAACTAAAACATGATCTCATGACTGACGTGACTGATAAACTGACTATATCATGCTGAACATGCATATCTGATGCATGTGTAACTGATTCTGAATGCATGTAAGATCTGAAGCTACTCGTAAGCTGAATTATCATAATGGACATGCATATCTAATGCATAGATGTGTGACTGATTTGTTCTCATAGATTCATGACTGGGTATACTGTTAAGATGAACTTTCTCTAATGAACATACATATATAATGCATGAATATCTGACTGAACTGACTCCTAGAGGCATGACTGATTATGCAATAATGACTGATGCAAAGCTTGTAATGAGAATATGAGCAGGAAACTAAATGGATTTAATGAATTTGATAACTTTGGGGAGTCATGGAGTATCCCCCCCTTAAGACACTATGTCCCGCTATGCACACTTACCTTACTGATATACTAGGGCAATGCACAGGGCATCTATGAACTAGATCATGATTGAAACTCAGGAGTCTGAAACTAATGGATATCATGAAGATATCAGGAAAACTTTCTGGATCATGGCGAGTCTGAAGTGAATAGAGTCGGTTTTGACGCTGACCACTATTGGTACTAGGAGTGGCGCCCTGCTGACGCGAATCTCTACTATTATGATCTAACACTCTACACTCCCGCACTTTATGACCTGCATTACCATATCCAAAACATACCTGACTATTGGCTCTGTATGCACTTAGATAGTTCTTGCCACACTCTCCACAAAGCGGATAAGTGCACTCACTTCTAACACTACTCTGGGTTTTGGAGCCTAGCGCCCCATCATGACTGACATCTCTAAAATTTAGTGTAGGCACACTAGCTGAGGAAGGAGCTGGGACTGAAGTCTTCTGACAATGGTGAGAACGATTACCACCCTATGACCCAACTTGAGAAAAGTTGTAACTACCTATTTTGAATCTCTTATTAGATCTCTCCATTAGATTTATCTGCCTTTATGTACTAGACATATATCATTAACCTAGTAAGATCTATGTATCTATTGAGCATAACGATTCTACACTTCTTCAATACCAGATTGGACACACCAGTCACGAACTTATTCATACTCGCTCTAGGGTTAGCTATCAAGTCAGAAGCATACTTAGCTAACTGGTTGAACTTAAGACAATACTCTTTCACTGTCATAGAGCCTTGTCTCAGGTTCATAAACTCTTCTACCTTATCTTCTCTCATCTCTAGCATGGAAAACTTAATTAAGAAGACATCCTAAAATATTTGCAAAGTAATGGGAGTTGCATCTTCCCTTCTACTCTTCTTCCTCATACTACCCAATCATTAGCAATATCTTTCAGCCTATAGGATGCTAATTCCACACTCTCTTCCTCTGACACATGCATAATCTGGGTGATCTTCTTCAAGTCTTCTAGATAAAGCTGTGGGTCCTCACCAGCTGCTGACCCAAAGAATTCTGGCGGGTTTATTCTCATAAAATTTTTTATCCTGGCTGCGGCTGAATCCTAATCTTGCTGAGGTGGGGCTGCAGCCTGATGGTTGCCCTGAAAAGTTGCCTGGAACTCTGCATGTGACACATACTCATTCAGATGATCTACGGGCTGAGGTGGCTGATTGTCATTCCTGCGGGCATTATCTCTGGAGGAGGCATATTCTGTAAATGAAAGAGGAACAAGGATTAGACTGAGAGTTCAACTTGAGCTTTTTGCTCACTGGTACAACATGAATACTGATAGAAGGGAAACTGTTTCTAAAACATCTTATATCCTCCTGTACATAAATGTGGCGCGCAACACACCCATGCACAAGACTCTACTAGATGTGGCTTTTCATGCTTCCTAGGACGCTATTGAACCTTAGGCTCTGATACTAAATTTGTAACGCCCTAATTTTCCAAAACGGGACGCTACACAGTGCTCATGACCCCAAAGGACCACAAGCTAACCCATGACTAATATTTGTACCTGTACACCACATAATATATAAATATAAATGCAGAAAGATGGCGAAAACTTGCCATAAGGTTCAAAATGTCTAAAAATACTCAACACTGAAAACTAAATATTAATACATCTGTCTAAAAAGTCTTTAACTGTCTGAACTGTGGAGTTGATGGGATATGTCCCCAACTAACTACATCTACTGAAAATAATTTGAATCTAATGAGATAGTAAAAATAAGGATCATCCTCTAATGAAGAGGACTCACTGCTACGTCTACTGCTGCTGACTAGATCTGAACTGCTAAGAGTGCTCTGTGGCTCGTGCTTCTTAACCTATGGCGTCAAATAAAACACCATAGTGAAAATGTATCGGTACGAGAATATACTGAGTATGCAAATAAGGTAAGGCTAAATGCAAGGGCTTATGCATGAACAATAACTGACTAAATGTCATGCAAGAGCTGTATTAGCATACATAGAGAATCTATAACTACATAACATCCTGTGCATAATGTGACTGAGCATACTGGGACTGAATTTGATAACTTATACTAAATATACCATCAATCTGAGGTTTTTGAACATACTGAGATTATACATAACTGAAGCTACTGAAACTGATATCTGTACTTATTAATACTGATAAACTGGATGACTGAGTCTACCGATAACTGATATTAACTGGCTGAATCTGAGATTAAACCTATCTAGCGGGATGATCTCTAAATCTTCTAATAATGATTAAGATTGACTAGGCTTGAGATCAGGCCTAACTAATAGGTGATCTCTGGAGTTGATATTAAGAATACTCAACTGAATCTGAGACTGAGATCAAGCCTATCTGATGGGTGACCTCTGTAGGTACTGATACTGAATAACTTTATGTGAGACCAAGCCTATCTAGTGGGTGGTCTATGAATCTATAGAACTATCTGAGTTTCTCACTGAGATTGATGACTGTATCTGACAGTCCTAATTTCTGAGTCCTACTCTGAAGACTGATACTAAAATTTTAACTTTGGGAGTTCTCACTTAATAGACATATCCCAAATATGAACTAGTGGGGTCTAACCTGTAACTCCAGCTAGAAGGGTGTCAATACCGTGCCACGGGTAGAGACCTCTTCTATGATCAGGCCTGTCTGACAAGTGACCCTGAACAGGAAGTCAAGCCTTAGGCAATATAATAGTCAAGTCAAGACGTAATCTGATGGGTGACTCCTGGTCCTGCACTGTCTATGCAGTTCTGGAGTACAGGGATTACTGCTAATGACTCTTTCTCTCTAATGGGGAAGCCGCCATCCCCATACTTGCTCGGTGCTAGTTCCTACTCCCAACTGAAAGACTCTGAACCGATTCTTAACTGAACTAAAACTGAGCTGAATCTGTTATCATTATTCATATTTCTTCACTGATCTGACTGGGTTCACTTGGTTCCGTTATCTGACGGAATACTACTGAATCTAATATCTGACTGAATGATACTAAGTTCTGAATTCTGTAACTAACTGAGTTCTACTGATCATAGCATGACTAAAATTATCTTGGGACTGACTCGGCTCTGGGCACACAACTATATTTTTTGGGTACAAGTACCCCTAAGACTTGATAGAAGGAAACTGACAAAACATGACATCTTGAATTGACGACTAACATCAACATCATAGCATGTATTCAAGTATACATAATTGAGACCTTCATACTAATATATAACTATTTATTCAACAAAGGATGCACAAGGATAAGAATGCATACAACATACTATAATTCATGCACAATGGTCTCTCAACAAACACTTGGCGTGCATGGCTTATACTAAATTTGGGGGTTTCTAGGCAATATGCTATAATGACCCAATTTCCTTCACACAAGAATTTTATCAAACACATGGGGAGCATGCTTTGGTCATATAACAATTTCCACACCTAATTCTCATGGATAATCAATCAACATACAACTTGAAGGGATTTATCATGAACATCACATAATTATTATATAATAGGGTCAAAGTTTGCAACTTTATAATCGTATCATGTATTAAAACTCAACAACAACATAACCTTCAAACTCAATTCACATAAACCATGGAAAATACATAAATTTAAAATCTTGAATTTAGAAAGAGGGATTCTTGAACTTCTTGGGCGGAAGGGATCCAAGAATCAACACTTGCATACCTCAAAGGCTTGAATCTTAAAACAAAATGTCTTTTCTTGAAGGTTCTTGAATTGGGAATATAATTTCTTGGTTTTCTTGAAGGAGAGCTTGAATCTTGTTCTTGGGTGATGATCTTGAGAGGAAATCCTAATTTGTTTGTTCTTGAGAGTGAAGAGGATTAAGGGTTTTTAAAATTAATTTATGATGGTTATGTACGTGATGTTGATGATTTATGTCGTGGAAGGTGAAGGAAAAGTCTAAAATACCCCTACGAAACTGCTTCCTAGTTGCTGAAATTATCAGCTGATGACCAAGGCTGATAAGCCGTTAGATCTGTGATAGCCCGTCAGCCCAGGTCGTCACCTAGGAGCTGGAATTAATGGGTTGATTCTAAGCTTGATGATATGGATGATAAGTCATTAGAAATGTCGTCAGAAATGTGATAAGTTATCAAAAATGTGATAAGTCGTTTATCATCACTCAATTTTTAGGATGACATGCTGGAGTAAACTGGGTATAACTTTCTGCTCCGATACCGAATTTGGGTGAAATTGATATCGTTAGATAGATAATTCAATTATCTATCTGTTGGTGGTTCATGAGATCAAAAATTCATAGTAAAAAGAGAGATATCCTTATTTGAAATTGAATATGGCAATATCATTCCTAAGAATTCAATCGGTAAGGAATGTTTTGCTTCGTCTGATAGCTGGGAGTTATTTGAAGCCTTAATATACATATAACTTACTCATAAAACTATAAAAGAATCATGATGTACTATGAATGATATTGAAACATGGCGCTAATATTGGTTTGAATTTTTTGGGGTATTACAGCTGACTTTTAGGAACAAAATACAAAGGCTCAACTATAACAAGGAAATGAAAATACAAATTGATGAATAACAGGTTTCCCATTATAGTTCCAGTCTTTGATTGCAGCGCTACGACACTTCAGAAAGATCTTTAATTGTGATTATATGGAAGTGTTGGTTTTCTTGTTGAGGATAATGAGCATTATATGTGTGACACAAGAAAAGCTAGAAGCATTCTTATTAGTTGAGACAAAAAGGTGAAAACAACATTTCACCAACTTTTGTGAGCCTAACCTGTTCCCTAATGCACAGAGACCTTTGTCGTTACAACAAAAGCTTCAGGAAACAGATCTCAAACTATGAATTTGTAAATCATCAAAACTAAGGACTTAACAGTCATATAATCAATAGACAATTCAATAATTTATTTTGATAGTTTGACAGTACCTCAGTATCAATAATTTTTGCTATCATACTTTCAAAACAAAGACTTGAAAATATCATCAAAACTTGATATGAATTTTCTCAGTCTGCACAATTGGTGATTTGTCTGAATTATGTCATATTGAATTTTATTGAAATCATCTTAATGAGATTGATTATCATTTTGAGGGTATTTAAGACGGTTTGAATTAGATTTGAACAAAAATTCAGATTGAACCTTGAGGTTGTAGGAAATTACTTAGTTATTTCAAAATAATTTACATTTAAAGTGTATTGAAAAAGTCATGTCTTTAAATGTATTCTAGAAGTCATCAAGAGATATACTTGAGAAGGCTTACTCTACAAGCTATTAAAAGATATACTTGAGAAGACTTACTTTGGAAGTCATCAAGAGGTGTACTTGAGAAGCTAAGTCTTACCTATAAATAGTCTCTCAATCCTTACTGCAATCTTTAACTTTTAAGAAAAACATTAAAAAAATTGTCTTTAGTTTCTCTACTTAATAATTTAGTCATTATAGTTTAGCTTGCTGATATTTGTATTAATAATTTTGTTGATTCCTGTATTCTCTAATTAATTAGGGAAGTGCTTGTTTAATCTTGGCGAAACATTTCACACTGCTGAAATAGTTTCTTAGGACAGTGCCTAGCACGACTCAAATATAATTAATATATCACTTAAAATAATTTTTTAATAATATTTATTTGAAATTCAGTATTGTTAACTGTTATTATTTCTGTTCCCCAACAATCTAAGAAACTGTGGCAAGTAATTCTACTCCTGGTACTTCTGCTACCGAAGCAACTCCTAATGTTCCTGTTCCGATCATTCTACCATATGCAAAGCTGTTTCCTGATGTTTCAAATATTGAAATATTTGCTAATGAAAACTTTAAAAGGTGGCAAGAATGGATTTTTTCACTATTTAATGTTCATGGTGTTGCATATGCTTCAGAACAAACACAACCTGGTGCAGACATTGATGGCAAAATTTTGGAGTCATGGCAATACGCCAATAAGGTATGTCGCCATAATATTTTATAAACAATTTCTAATGAATTGTTTGATGTGTATTGCAGTTGCAAAGAAGCAAAAGTCATCTGGGAAGCTTTAATCAAGAAGTTTACAGCTGAAGATGTAACCAAACAAAAGTTTGTGATTGAAAAATTTTACAATTGGAAAATGAGTGATGTGAAAGAAATAAAAATTCAAATAAATGAATATCAAAAACTGTTAGAAGATTTGAAGGCTGAGGACATCACTTTACCAGAAAAAATTTGTTGTTGGGGTGTTGATTGAAAAATTGCCCGAATCATGGAATGACTATAAAAATAAATTGAAACATAAGCAGACAAATTTTACTATTGAGGAAATAATAACTCATATTCTAATTGAAGATACCAACAGA
The DNA here is from genome assembly GCF_002878395.1 of Capsicum annuum. Lineage (NCBI taxonomy): Eukaryota > Viridiplantae > Streptophyta > Magnoliopsida > Solanales > Solanaceae > Capsicum > Capsicum annuum. The sequence goes on along the minus strand of NC_061122.1, from coordinate 225,097,829 downwards.
AAGGAGTCATTCAAAGCTAAGCAGGTTACGCTCAACGCAAATTTAGTAAAACATCAACACAGCAACAACAGAAGGTATGGTAATAAGTCTCAAGGTTATAATCCTAATATTCCCAGTTTTAAGAAAAGAAAAGGCACTTGTTTTACTTATGGAAAATCAGGTCATTATGCCGCTCAATGTAGGTACAGAATGAGAAATAACAAAGAAATGAGAAATCCTCTCAAAGCTAATTTAGCTAAAGGAGATGAAATAATTGCAGCTATTATTTCTGAAGTAAATATGCTGGCACACATAAAAGAATGGGCGGTAGACTCTGGAGCTACTCGACACATTTGTACAAATCGAGAAGCATTTGCCTCCTATACATCAATAGGAGATGACAGTGAAGTAGTCTACCTTGAAGACTCCAGAACTGCTATAGTCTTGGGCAAGGGTAAAGTACTCCTAAAACTCACTTCGAAAAAAACTTTAGCCCTAATGGATGTGCTACATGTTCTTACAATGCGGGCAAACCTGATTATTGTGGCTTTGTTGGATAAAGCTAGAATGAAAGTGTCTGTTGAATCTAATAAGATTATTTTGACAAAAAATAATGTATTTGTGGGAAAAGGCTATTGTAACCATGGACTTTATGTACTTAATATTATCAATACTAATACATCAGCTTCTGCTTATATGATTGAGTCTATTTCTTTATGACATGCTAGATTAGTAAATGTTATATCAAATATATAAAGAATATGCAATCACTTGGTTTAATATCTGGTTTGGATTCAAGTTATTTTGATAAATGTGAAATATGTGCTGAAGCTAAAATTACTAAAAAGTCATGTTTTTCAGTTGATAGAGAAACTGAATTGTTATCTTTGATTCACACTGATTTGGGTGATTTAAAACAAACTATCACTAGAGGTGGTAAAAGATATTATGTGACCTTTATTGATGATTTCTTTAGATTTACTAAGCTATATTTGCTTAGAAATAAAGATGATGCATTTGATGCTTTTGTATCGTATAAATCTGAAGTTGAAAATCAGCTTAGTAGAAAAATCAAGAGAATTAGATCTGCTAGAGATGGAGAATATGTATCTTTAAATGCTTTTTATAAAAAATAAGGTATTATTCATGAAGTAACTCCGCCTCATTCTCCTGAGTCTAATGGTGTAGCTGAAAGGAAAAATAGGACAGTGAAAGAAATGATGAATTCTATGTTAATTAGCTTTAATGCACCTGATAATTTGTGGAATGGAGCTATTTTATCTATATGTCATTTATAAAATAGAATTCCTTATAAAAGAACTGGCAAAACCCCTTATGAATTGTGGAAAGGTTATAAGCCTAATTTGAAATTTTTAAAAGTGTGGGGTTGCCTTGCTAAAGTTCTTCTTCCTAAACCTAAAAAGAGAAAAATAGGTTCTCAAACTGTTGATTGCATGCTTATTGGATATACTGAACATAGTACTACATACAAATTTCTTGTCTTGAAAAGTGATGTACTTGATATTAATACTATAATTGAGACAAAGAATGCTGAATTCTTTTGACCTATTTTTTCACTATGTGATAAAATCTCTCATGCACCTGTTGAAATAGAAAATGAATCGACCTCTAATATTGAGGAACTGAGAAGGAGTAAAAGGCCTAGAAAAGAATATTTCTCTTATGGAAATGATTTTCAAACTTTTCTTGTTGATAATGAACCATCAAATTATTTTGAAGCTCTATCTTCATCTGATGCTAAATTTTGGAAAGAGGCAATAAAAATTAAACTTGATTCAATTATGAAAAACAATACATGGATTTTAACTGATTTACCTCCTGGTGCAAAACCAATTGGTTGTAAATGGATTTTCAAAAAGAAACTTAATCTAGATGGATCTTTAGATAAATATAAAGCTCGATTAGTAGCTAAAGGATTTTCTCAAAAGCAAAATATTAATTATTTTGATACTTTTGCACCAGTAACAAGAATTGCTTCTATTCGAACATTAATTGCTTTAGCATCAATTCATAAGTTGTTTAGCCATCAAATGGATATAAAAACAGCTTTCTTAAATGGCGATTTAGAAGAAGAAATTTATATGGTTTGACTTGAAGGATGTGTAACTTCTAGACAAGAAAATAAAGTTTGTAAATTAATTAAATCTCTTTATGGACTTAAACAAGCTCCTAAATAGTAGCATGAGAAATTTGATCAAGTCTTAATAAAAGACGATTTTTCTTCTGTTGAGGTGGATAAATTTGTTTATACAAAGTGGTAGATAATGATTATGTGATAATCTGTTTATATGTTGATGACATGCTTATATTTGGTACATGTTTAAATATTTTGAAACGTACCAAATTATTTTTGTCTACTAACTTTGATATGAAAGATCTGGGTGAAGTGAATATGATATTGGGAATTAAAGTTATAAGGAGTGAAGATGGTATATTGTTGTCACAATAACATTATGTTGAAAAACTTCTTAAGAAGTTTGAATGTTGGGAGGTAACTCTCGTAGCAACTCCTTATGATGCTAATTCTAAATTAAAAAAGAATAATGGTGACCCAGTTGCTCAGTCTAAGTATGCATAGATTATGGGGAGTCTGATGCATTTAATGAATTTACTAGGCCTGATATAGCATATGTTGTGTGTAGACTGAGTAGATATACTCATAATTCCAATAATGAGCATTGGTCTACATTAATGCAGCTGATGAAATATTTGAGAGGAATCGTGAATTACGATATCTCGTATAGTGATTTCCTTCAACTTTAGAAGGTTATTGTGTTGCAAATTGAATCTCTGATTCAGATGAGATAAAATCCACTAGTGGTTATGTATTCACCCTTGATGGTGGTGCAGTATCATGGAGATCAGCTAAGCAGACGATCATTGCTAGATCAACTATGGAATCAGAGTTTGTGGCTCTGAAGTTAGCTGGTACTGAGGCTGAATGGCTAAAAAATTTCTTAGAAAATATCTTTTTTAAAAAGGATGATCTGTTACCTTATAGCCCTTTGAAAAGGGATAATCTGTTGTCTAATATCCCTTTAAAAAAGGATGATCTGATGCCGCCTATATATATACACTTTGATTGTCAAACCGTAATTGTTATTGCGAAGAATAAATCTTACAGTTGTAAGAGTAGACATATGAAATTGAGGCATGATGTTGTTAAGCAGCTGCTGAGAGATGGAATAATTTTCATTGATTATGTGAAGTCAGAATTGAATTCGGCCGATTCACTGACTAAACCTATAGGAAGGAAATTAATTCTCCAAACATCAAAATAGATGGGGTTAAGGGCAATATGATTGTCAATAGAGATGGTAACCCAACCTATGTGATTGGAGATCCCATCAAGTAGGTTCATATGGGTAATAACAAGTCGATATTGACTCTGCGCACTTATTGAGAGTGCTTAACTGCTACTAAAATGAAGGGATGAGTTATTAACTCTTAATGAATTCATAGTCCTTATGGATAGTGTATTTAAAGCAGTGTACACTTGATGAATTCACCTATATGAGAAATGGAATGAGGTCGTTCCTATGAGACTTTGGCCTTAGTCTCTAAAGATCTCATGAATACCAGGCACGCGCATGGCCTATTGGCGCAAAACTGTGTTGAACAACAAAATTACGGTCAAAATATGATTGATAAAATCTCTGACTTACAACAAGAGTTATTCGGTTCATAGAAATAGTATATTTCACCGGTAGTTCTGTAAATTAAATTTTATTGATGTAAGTTTGGTTCATAGTCCAGAAGACACCAAACCTACGGCATTTTGTTCATGCAAATTCAGCAAGTTAAAATTCTTTTTTCTATAAATTATTTTGAAATAATGTGGGGATTGTAGGAAATTATTTAGTTATTTCAAAATAATTTACATTTAAAGTGTGTTGAAAAAGCCATGTCTTTAAATGTATTCTAGAAGTCATCAAGAGATATACTTGAGAAGGCTTACTCTACAAGCCATTAAAAGATATACTTGAGAAGGCTTACTTTGGAAGCCATCAAGAGGTGTGCTTGAGAAGCTAAGTCTTACCAATAAATAGTCCCTCAATCCTTACTGCAATCTTTAACTTTTAAGGAAAACATTAAAAAATTTCTTTTTATTGATTCCTGTATCCTCTAATTAATTAGGGAAGTGCTTGTTTAATCTTGGGGAAACATTTCACACTGCTGAAATAGTTTCTTAGGATAGTGTCTAGCACGACTCAAGTATAATTAATATATCACTTAAAATAATTTCTTAATAATACTTATTTGATATTCAGTATTGTTAACTCTTATTATTTCTGTTCCCCAACAGAGGTTAAATAATCTCTTATCTTTTTCTTTTTTCCTAATCGTATTCCATATATGTCTCCATATATATAAGTGAATATCACACTATAATTATCTATCTCCGGTGTATAATGTGTATCTGTGTAAATTCATGAAACATTGTGTGTTATACACAATATACAACATAATATGCACATAATGTAGTGGAGCCAAGAAGATTATGCATAATATAAACGGCATACAATGTTATATACATATATCGGAGAGTTATTAGGTCTGTTTTTACCTAGTAATAAGTCCAAATCATTTTTAATCTTCCTCAAATTCTGTACATAGTCTCGCTTATGTATTTTGTATCTAATTCCAGCCACATCACTCACACATTTTCAATCAAACAAAGAAGAACGAGAACAAGGAGCAGGAGGTTGAAATTTATACTACTAAACTTCTTTGCTTCAGATTTTTTTCAATGAAAGAAAAAAAGCAGAATCTTCGTTGACTGTTACCCTAAAAAAAAAACTGAATACTACATGATTTGTGTATCTTAGGAATGTTATGAATAAATATATATCATGGAAAGGGATATAAGGAAGAGAATATTTAACTTTCCTGATAAATCATCGATTATTGATGGTAATGTTAATCTTTTTTTGCTTCATTCTTTTAAAATGTCAAATTTGACATTCTGTTTCTTTTTTTGCATACATATATATTGTTAAAGCAATTTAACAAAAGATATACTCCCATTATTTAATATGTCTGTTAATTTTGATTTGATATGAAGGCTAAGAACGTACAAAAGACTTTTAAATATTGTGGTCTTAAATTAAAAACGTAAAATATACCAAAAATTTCATTTAATCTAGTAGTCTTAAATATGTCAGGTAAAAAGATTAAAATTAAAGAATTGTCAAAAAAAAAAAAAAAAAAACATTCTTTTTAAACTAACTTAAAGGCAAGAAAGACGAGTAAATCGACACAAAGGTAGTTGACATTGCTCTACATGGTCCATAAATAGATATAATTGACTCCAACGCATGGATTGACCTAGTACTATCTCGATTTTTGGATTCATACCGAAAATTAGATGACTGTCCGTTGTAGTCTTCTCCAAACTTTGCTACAGCTGAGGTAGAGGATACTCTATAATAACATAAGTTATCTCATCAAAATAGCAAAAAAACATAAAACAGTAGAGAACAAAGATTCACGCAGTTACTTACTGTGTGCTTGTTTTGTGCATCAACACAACAAAATTTGAAGTTGCTTGGCGTACTAACTTTATAACGAAGTCAAACCCAATCATCTTAGTATAAGTGGAGCAACACCAGTGTCCTGATCTTAACACACACACACACCTCTTTTTTTTTTTAATAACTGTAGTGTCCAGGCGAGCTTTCGTGCAACTCGACTAAATCCATGGGAGGCCTGCCACCTGCCACCAGGGACAGATACTAGGTAACTCTGTCCACCATGAGTAGGACAGATGGAAAGAATCACTAGTGTTTTGTTGCCTATGCTGGGATTTCAACCCACTAACCCCCCTCAACTGTCCTGACGTATGTTTCCATATCAACTGCATTGCAAGCACTTATAGTCTTGCCAATTACCTGGAAATAAAAAAGAAACTCTATATTCGATCCTTCCAATACTTAGTTCATGGTGGCAACTTATCTGTGCATCCCTTGGTTGTGAACACCTCTATAGAACTCCCTAGTTATTTCCGACTAATGAAATGAACATCACTGAACTGCAGTAACAACCTTGTTCCCAGCTAACAACATTCTTACGTGATCATTAACGGAGCATAAGACTGCCATGCATCACCAGAATGTAGAAAGTACAATATAGAATACACAGACTACAAGAAAATACAACATTTTTCGCCAAAATGGGCCTTCCTACATAATGAACCAGTCCAAGAGAAGAGGAAAAGCCAAATGTGTATCATCTATAGTAATTGAGCCATAAACAAAAGGCTGCTCTACACAATTCAAGGAAAGAGAAACAGGAGAAGCCAAGTTCAACTTTGTATAAAAATAGGTTCTTTAGACAAAGCAAAACCTATAACCAAATTTTATCATTAGTTTGCCAAGTGTTAGAACAGTTCCTTCTCTCGTTTCCTCAGCTTCCATGGCAACAGTAAGAATATGAAAGCAATGCATTGTAGTTGTATAAATTTCCATATACATTGTATGGTGAAATGAGCAAGGGGCATCTCTTTTGAGCCAGTGATACCAACATAAATGAAGACAATGTGGCGGAATTCGGGAATATCCATGTATCTGGAATAAATTGAAATCAAGGAGAAGCCAGTACCTTGCAAAGTTTGTCTCGGAAGGAAGACCTATGTTCAACAATCACGGGTGAATCATCTCGTTGAACCAGTAGCTGCTTACTGTTCTTAATAGTTGTCAACAAAATTCTCTAATCAATTCTTCCAGATTATGAACTTATAGGCAACTGTTTATAACAAATCCCTGATAAAATCAAGGTTCAGAGTATCACGGACAAGAAGGAACAGTCCAACAATTATCACAAACATGATTCCAGATGACATAATCCCCTGCTCTACTTCTAAAGGAAGCTTTTTTCCACCTCTAGCTGCTTCTACAAGAATCAACGCCAAAGTACCCCCATCCAAAGCTGGCAAAGGCAGTAGATTTATTACTGCAAGGTTAATATTCAGAACAGCAGCAAATTGATAGAGGCCATCAACATTCGATTTTGCAACTTCTGCACCAACAGCTATGATGGCAACTGGACCAGATACCTTACCAGCCGTTTGCGAGAAGTTCATGAAAGTTTGTTTCAAACTGTCCAAAACATTATACGTAAGACCCCAAAACTCTCTCCCTGTAAAACTAAAAGCCTCAAGTATATTCTTTGGCTGAACTTTCGAAATTTTGAAATTCGGTGACAGTTGAACACCAATCCTACCTGTACCATCCGAATTCACATCAGGTGTAACTCTAACATCAACACTCCCTTCTCCTCTCCCTATTTTCAACAACACATTTCTCTTCGGACTCTTCTTAATAACATCAACAACCTCAGAGACCAAACTAGGCCCATTTTTCGCAAAATCAATTCCATTAACACCTAAAATCACATCACCAGGAAGCAAACCATCTCTAGATGCAGCTGAAAAAGGCCTAACATCAGGAACAAGAACCCCAGGGAAGGATTCTTGAACAGGCAATCCAACTAACAACACTTGTGTAAATATTATCACATAAGCAAACACTATATTAGCTATTACACCAGCTGAAATAACAATCACTCTATCAAAAATAGGCCTATTTTTAAGCAAATTCTTATCATCAGGAGGAATATCACTATCAGGATCATTATCAGGAAAACCAACAAACCCACCAAGAGGAAATGCTCTTAATGAATACTCAACATTTTTGGCATTAAATTTAGCTAAGATTGGACCAAAACCAACAGCAAATTTACTTATATGAATACCTTGTAAATAAGCAGCAAGAAAATGACCACTTTCATGTACTACAATAATAGCTGTTAATACACCAACTGCTTCAAGCACTGATTGTGTACTCTCAAAATTACCACCAAAATCAAGTCCAGGGATTGCAAAACTCCTTAAATTTCTCCTTTTACTGAGTGGAGTTTTGTTCTTTTCATGTAAAAATGGATTCTTGGAATGAAACGATAGAGATTTTGAGAAGTGAGTTTTGTTTTTTAGTTGGAATTGGAATCTTGAAATGTGTGATTTGGTATTAATGAATTGAGAGAGGGAAGAGGAGGAAAGATTTATAATCATGTTTTATGTTGTTGATTTTTTGAGATTGAAAAGGGGTTAGGTAATATGGAGGGGTTTTGGTTAATATGGGGGTGGAGAAGATAGGGGGAATGTGAGAATGGATAATTTATGAATTTGGATTTGTGGAGGGGAAGTATGTGATCTGCTCAGACCCACAATTTTCTTTTTCTTGGCTCTTTGCCTGTCTTCATGCCTCAATAGTGGTCAGGGAGAAATTTCCTTATAAAATAGAATAAAGAAAATGTATTTTATATGACTTCTCAAACGTACCTAAGAAGTCTTTTGGTGTGAGGCATAAATTATAATATTTTTTAGAATAAAATATAAAATTATTTTATTTTATTTTATATTTGATTTGAGATATTAGTTAGTTTTAAGATTATTTATTATATTATTTATATATTAATGATGAGATTAATTATTCCATAAATATGGTGGGATGATTAATTCCGAGATAACTTGTTCCCAATCAAATTAACCCTTAGGAGTCATTTGGTTGGAAAATAGTTATCCCGAGATAAGTTATCCTGGATTCATCACTATGGTGATAAGTTATCCCAACCTGGACAATCAAACGGCAATAAAATTTTTATTTCAAGCCTATTATTTTATTACCTACTAAATCTATTATACCTATTAAATCCGCACACCCCCCTACAAATGGTAT